>NC_056731.1:545198183-545310683 GCF_019279795.1 Protopterus annectens
ATGTAGCTAAGGGCACATTGAATGTACACTACTCTGAGCCTGATGGGCTTAGCTTTAGCTACCAAAAACTCTTGTTTTTCATTTGACACAGAAAAGAACATAGCACTTGGCACTGTTGACAGTACTTCTTCAACTTTAAGTTAAAGGTAATGCTCACATTAATTAGACCTTTCAGATCAACAGAAATATAAATCTTGGCTTTTATTACCATGGACACTACACTAAAGTTAAAGGAACTGGAGACTAACATTTTTGTTTAAAAGAAAAAGAAAGTGACTATATCCCTCCTCAATCTCTCATTTTCCCATCTGCTACATTATGTGCCATGTACTTGTACACTAGTATGACACGTTTAAACTTGCAAATACTGTACACATTTTAGTTTGACTACTTCCAAATTTTTGGGTAAGTAATCAAGTTAGGGGATAACAACTTAAGCTTCCACAGGTAACACATGATCTTACTGATACTAGAAATAAGGAAGACAGCCAACACTCAGGTGGGGCTGTGTGACCGCCCCATTTCAGGTAGCAGATAAACAAAACTCTAACTGCAATGAATGCCATATTACTGAAGTATAAACACTATTTCCTTCCTTATCAACTACAGAGAACAATACCTAGCATGATAATATATTCTCTTCAACTTACTATCCTTAAATTATTTACTAATGTGATGATATGATTTATTATCAAATGACTGGTCCCATGATGCAGTTTTTACTAGGTAACCATTTGAAATGCTGGGATCCAACAGAGCAAGTTCCAAAACACACAGAATGAATGGCCAAAAAATGGACTTGGATATATTAAGTCGGAGTTGGCCACTTGCCAGAATATTCCTTTTTCTCCGAGGTATGGTGATCTCAAGAGTTGGTTTACATAAGTTCAGGTGATGTGAAAGGCTTCCTCCCACATTGAGGGGGGGGGGGTGATGTTCCAGAGTCACTCTTCTCTTGGAGTTTCAGTCTTTTTATTTTTTTTTTCCAGCATGTCTGTGCTCAGCATTTTGAGTGCCAACATTTGAGTAGGGAGCCTTGTTATTGTCCGTCTTTATTCAAATGTTTTTCTTTTGCTCTACTGTAATGTAATACAATTGATATTTCACTATTGTGTTTAAATGCTTGCTGTTCTTTTCTTCTGCTGTATTACATGTTTGTAACTGCTGGAACTTTTCCTTTCCAGGCCTTCATTAAAAACAGATGAATAATGTACACAGACATTCCTTGTAAACAAATGCAAACAGACAAACATTTCAAGGTTTTCCCTGACAAAGCTGACTTGAACATCCTCTGTCACAGAACAGACAAATATAAGAAAATCAAATTTCTTGGTTGTATAGCTCATATTGTTTTCTTGTTTAATTACAGTATGTTAATTTATTGAAAGTGCACTGCCATGTAGCAGTAGTTAAGTATAGATGCAAATGTTTTGCTTGTTAAATTTCCCCCTTAGTATTTTGCTTGTGGACCTCCAAAGGTTTTTCATGGCCCTGCACTACTGTCACGTGGGACATTACACCTAGCCTCAGAAGTACCAACACACTCCTCACACAATAGTCATTTCTAAGTGTCACCTCATTTCCTGACCATACAAGTGTACCTAACACTATGGACAGACAATTTCCCACAGTTTCTCAGGCCAGATTGGTCGACATGGGCATCCTGAGGCTCATGTTCACCGACAACCCTCTGCTCCAAGTCTACACAAACTCAACATATGAGAGATGCAACTATGGTAAGAACCTTTAAGCCATGCTCTCTCACACACACCAACTAGTACATATGACAATGAGCGCGTTGTCAGCATCCACACCTCACCTCCTACTCCACTCAAACACATATCACACATACCTACATATGCGGAGGTCCTCACCAGAAATATACCTAAACACCAGAGACCTCCCAAACACAAACACAAGCATGCTACACATAATACTTTCTCTACAGAACACAATACACATAATAGCTCATGCACCAGTGTCTCACCTGTCAAGCCCTTAAGGCAAAATACAAAACCAAACATTTTAATCATAGGTTATTCCATCTTAAGACACAGATATCCCTCTCACCAGGCTGGATAAGGAAAAGGTCAAGGTCAGCTGTCTGTCAGGTGCTAGGATCCGCCATATCACACATGCACTCAAGTCTCTCAACAACAGGTACTGTTATGACTCCATCATAGTCTAGGTTGGTGTGAATGACTTGAGACATACCTCTCTGGACTATATGAATAGAGACATGAATGAGCTCTCGGATTATGTGTCTCAGGCAGGTATATCCCTAGCCTTAAGCAGCATTTTACCTTCACCTAGGATGATGCCTGACTACAAACAGAAAATGATTGACTTCGATAACTGGCTTAGTTTCTGGTGTCATTCAAAGGGGCTCCAGTATCTGTCAGCCTGGGATGACATGATCAACAGATCTCGATGCTTTGCCAGAGATGGTCTTCATCTGTCACCCCTAGGATTTCGGCTACTGGCTAAGGCTCTTGCCACCCCCATACTGCCTTTTTAGGCAGGGTATCAAGGACAAAATTCCTTCATTAAACTCCATCTAAAAAACAACCTCAAGGTTATACTGCTAAATGCTAGGAGTCTTAACATGAAACTGCACTCACTGGAAGTAGTCTTCACCTTGTAAGATGCAGACATTTGTGCAGTCACAAAGACCTGGTTCAAGGCTGTAGAGAACATCCCAGCCATACTGGGTTACACCTCCTTCCACACGTTCAGACCACAAACTGAAGGCACAAAAACTAAAGGATGCGGTGTTTCAATATTCTTTAAAGATAAATACACCTCCAGATTGGCTAAACAGTATGATTCCCTGGAGATACCTCCGGTGCAATTAACTGTTGGTAGGACATCTATTCAAGTCACTGCCAGCTACAGGATCCTCTCCATGAATCAGGACATCCACTCTGCCTATTTTTGAGTCTACCAAGTTACATCCAAACACCATAGCTTTGGGCAACTTTAACTACCCATCTATTGACTTGGTAAATTACTCGTGCTCAAACTTACTTGCCCAAAGGTTCCTTGACTTCATTAACTCCAATGCCCTGGACACGCCCACAAGAAGTGCCAACATTATGAATCCGGTGCTTACCAATATGGGGGACCACTGTAGCACCCCCACTGTGAGGTCTTCTCTGGTGAGATATGACCACAAATCAGTCTCATTCAAAGTAACTATTGCACCTGCCCCCCCCCCCCAAAGCAATTAAACTAAAAAACTTCTCCAAAGCAGATTATAACCTCTTATGGGATAGTATAAATAGCTTGACTGCACCCCCCAATGGAACTGGCAACTATGCAGAGTTCTACACCAATGCTTTATACAAACACCTAAATAAAAACAACAGTGTAGTCTGTGTAGCCAACACAAACTCATGAAAAACAAAAAAGCTCACGCAGTGGTGAAATTCTAAAGGATACAACTGGCCAAAAAGCTATGAACACACACTTTATTAGTCAAGCCCTTTCATCCCTATTGTCTGGGACTTCATCAGAACAATAAAATCTTTTAAAATACCATATTTTATACGGTAGATGACAATCACATGACCATAAATTGATATTAATTGGGTAAGTGATGTCAACCACACTTTTAAATATAAAATACTGCACCACTACCTTCTTGTCAAAAAAGGTGTCAAAGACTAAAAAAAATCACCATAAAAATCCAACTAGTAAACATCTAATAAAATATCCCCAGAACACAATATGTTAACCAATGGTAAATCTAACATAATGACATGGCAAGGAAAAAATAAAAAGATACAAAATATATATAAAAATGTGTGAGAAATGTGATAAAAAACATATATTCCAAATTGTAACCATACCTACATTTCATAAGGCTCTGCTCTTTAAAACTGGCATAAGGTTTATGGTGTCATTTAGACCAGGTAATGTAGCAGTGTTCAATCTAAGTTGCCAGTACAATTCTCTTAAAGCTATATCATTCTCCCAAAAACCTCCTCTAGAGTTCCTTTTTACTATCTCCATCCCAAAATGAAATGTAGAAAAATACTGGTAACTCTTAGTGTGTTTATAAAGTGCATTCTTCAAGTTATTGTGTTGTACAGCGTAAATATGCTCGTACATCTATTTCCGAAAGGATCTGTTTTCCCTACGTAAAAATGTAGACATCTTTGGCATACGGCTATATACACACTAATCCCCTGCTGCCACAATTACCTGTGTCCAGTTTAATCTGCTGTGGAAATGGCCTGCAGTAACCTCTCTTCCTTCTAAGATGAAACTGCAATATTTACATGCCCACTTCTCCTTGTATGACTGTACTAGAGGATGCTCGAGCCAAAATATTAAACTGTGTTCTGTTTTGAACACAAAATGTGGTCTCTCTCCTACACTATTAAGTAATTCATAATTATTTTTGAACATAACCCAGTTTTTAAATAAAATTTTCTTAACATCGGGACAAAATTCACCATAATGTAAAGCCATGGAATTAGCAAATGAATTGTCTGTTTTTCTCTCCAAACACTGGCAAAGAGGTTCATCACATCCTAAAAGTGGTTTATATCAACTACCCCACCCTCCTAATTCGCTCTCACTATAACTCGTAATCAACTGTAATGGGTACCCTCTGTCACCAAACATATTGAACAGTAGTGAAAGTTCTACTTAAAAACCTGGGAACTCTGAGCACATTCTAGCTGATCTAATCATTTGTCCTTTAACTAAATCTTAAGGATGAGAACTACGAAAATCCAAAAAAGTATTAGAGCATGTGGGTTTCCTAAACAACTTTTACCCAAAATGTTTGTTTTCGTAGATCTTAAACAGCATTACATCCAAATCATCCACACTATTCACAGTTAAACTCTGAGTAAATTTAAAATATGGACATATAGTACTAATATAATTCATAAACTCTTCCACAGTCTATTTCTCCACATAATAAACACATCATCTAAATAACACAGGTAAATATTCCATTGGTCTTTATACTTAGCATTAAATATACATTTTTTTCTCTCATGAAAACATGACCAAGTTTGCGTAGATGGGTGCACAACTGGCACCCATCGCTACTCCCTTGGTCTGTTTGAAGTATTCTCCTTCGAATATTATGAAATTGTTAGACAAAATTAATTCCATAAGTTCCATTAAAAAATTAATAATACTGTTATCAAATTTTCCTAAAACTTGTATGGCTTCATGAAAAAGTTCAAGACCTTTGTCGTGAGGTATTGAAATAAATAAATCAATAACATCAACAGCGGGAAAAACAACCTCATCAGAATAAAAATCATTCTGATTTTTCTTAAAAAAATCCTAATGAATCCATTAAAATATAATTAATGGGATATAATACGTCTTTTAAAAGTCTGTCAACAAACAATGCTAGAGAATACCTGGAACTATTTTGTGCTGCCACAATCATTCTAAGGGGGGAGGGGTTAAAATGTTCTTGGGCACCTTAGGTATACCAAATGCATTTGGTATCAATGGATGGTTGTTACATAAACAATTATACACTATGTCATTGATTACCCCCTATAACAAAGAGTCGTCCAAAAGCATCTGGATCTTTTTGTGTGCTATACTTATTTCACTGAATGACACTATTGTGCAAGTATTTGTATTATGCAACATTTCACGCATGGTGTTGTTGTAATCAATTTTATTCATCAATACCATCCCCCCCATCTTTATCTGGTTTCATCACTTGTATTTCCCTGTTTTGTCTTAACTCTTTCAACAGTAAACTTTCATCTCTATTTAAGTTATAATATTTTCTACTGTATTTATTATATGCTTAATAAATCTCCTGGATGCAAATCTTTTCATAACTAGCTATTACAGGATGTAATGGAAGGTTAAATGTACTCCATCTTTTTAAATCTTTAAATTGGGCATCAATATCTATTTTATCTTTAAACATAGTTCTTAGATTGATCTTTCTTGTGAACAATTTAAACTCTTAAAATCTTGGCTATATCACACCTGCTAACTGGCACAAATTCTAAACTTTTTAAAAAAGAGAAAAATGTGTTTGTGATACTTTGTTCAGTGTAATTAAAAATATTAAAACAAATCCAAACTGAGTAATTTACCATGAACGCTTTGATTAACCTATCTGATCCTAATAATTCCTCTTGTTGTTTTTCTTCCCGTACTGATTTTAGCCATTGTTCTGCTGCCCTTTCAGGGTGTGGGGTGTACTAAAAAAAATGTTTTCTGACCTTTTCTATTACAAAATTCTTTCAGACCTTCTCAATAGAGGGTATTCCTTCTCGAATACCTCACTATCTTCCCTAAAATTGTGGCCATGATGTAATCGGATGTTGTAATAGGATTTTTTATACAAACACCTGTATAACTGCATTGACTTGGCCGTAACTGATAGGACCAAAATAAGCTCTGCAAGGAAGAGCAAACCTGCCTGGTGGACAACTACCATTAATAGGCTTTACAACAACAGGAAGAAATTGCTGTCTAAGAGTAAGAGGGAGTGAGGCCTAAATTGGACACACTCCCTCCTCAGCTTAAACAAGTGAATAAGACTTCTTGTGAAGTCCTCCAAAGCAAATTATGAATCCAAACTAGCTTCCTCAACTAAGGACAACCACAAGGCATTCTTTAATTAAATCTGTAACATAAAAGGAAAGCCCCAGATTTGTGACAAATTGGTATTTAATGATACCACATATATTGAGTCTGTGGACATAGCTAACATTTTGGCTGACAAGTACTGTGAAAACTTCACTCCCGTCACCGCAACACGTACCCCATGACATCCCTACCATCTGTCTCCTACCTTGTATCTCTAAAAAGCAGATCATAAAGGTCCCCCTCTAAGGCCAAAAACGCAGCTTCTCTGGGACCTGATGATATCCCAAGCTGCGTCCTACATGGGCTCAAACAAGAATTAGCAACTGGGTACCACTGGTACTTTTTCCGATCATAGTCTAAGCACCGGCTTTGTCCCAGCTGAGTGGAAAATGGCCTCCATTATTCCCTTGCGCAAAGGTGGTGCTTCCACTGACCCCGAGAACTATAGACCTATTAGCCTGACTAGCCTTATCTGCAAGACCACGGAGCGAATCATCATGGACCTTATCAACAAAGATATAGGTAATGTCCAATCACTTGACCCTACTCAGTTTGGATTTGTCAAAGGGAGATCATGCCTGTTAAACCTGGTGGACATCTTTGAGACAGTTACCAAAGGCAGGATGAGGGGAAATCTGTGCATGCAGCCCACCTAGACTTAGACAAGGCATTTGACACTATCCCCTACTCAGGCATCATTGACAAGCTCACCCAGCCAAGTATCAACCCTTATATATCATTAGATGGGTCACTAACTGGCTCACTAATAGAACGCATATAGTCAAAATAGGGGAATCCACCTCCAGCAGCAATCCTGTAATCAGTGATGGTACACGGGGATCAGTCCCGAGACCTCTATTTTTTGGTCTGTGGCTGGCAAAGTATTTTGATGACTGCAAACTGGGAGCGGGTCATAGAATCTCCAAATGATGTCAACATCCTACAAGAGGGTCTTATACAAACAAATGATTGGTGCCAAAGTCATGGCCTTAAACTCAATGCAAAAAAAAGGTATTATCATCCCTTTTGGTAAGAGCAATGTTCCTGCTAACACATCAGTAGCAACACCATAAGTATGCACTCAGTGGTGACACCTGGGCACACAGGTTGACAGCAACCTTACCTTTGATCACCATGTCTCCACAGTGGTAAGAAGGGCATTCTATATTGCTCATCCCATAAATAAGGGCACTGCCTCCAGAAAAAAGAAGTTACACCCTCCCTGTACTCCTCCCCCCCCCCCTCATCAGGCCAATAATGGAGTACAATGTCCCTTTTGGTATGTACCTTTCCAAGTACCTGCAGCAGCTGAAGAAACCACTTCACAAGGAAAATTCAAGGTCTTCAGCATCTGTCATATGTGGATCATCTAAAATTACTGTCACTTTATTCATTTTCATACAGACTACTCAGAGGTGATCTCTGCCTTGCATATAAGGCAATCTCTGACTCTGCTTTATTGGAAATACTGCATATCTGCAAGTCAAATGGTACACGGGTTAGTCGTTCTAAAGAACTTAACTTGGTATGTGTCACTAATAGAACCTGCTGGAGGGAAAGATTCGTCTCCCAGAGGTTGCCACACCTTTGGAAAAAACTCACTTTATGTCAAACATAGCACCTCACTGGCCTTCTTCAAACGCAATCTGGACGACTGGTTGGGTAACTGCAAATTCACCCCTGGGGTTCCACCTGCATCCCTCTTGGACATGGGCATTAGGTGCTAATTGTGGAAACAAGGGTAGAACTTGGATAGGCGTGTAAAGGCCATAGGACAATTAGCCTAGTAACATCCTATGAAAGTTTTTCTCCCTGAATATTAACAGCTGTGGGTTAGAGAAGAAAACAGAATGCGTTTTTATTTTAGTGAGTCATAAGAAGTAGATGAGAATAATAACTTGACAACTGTGGTAAGAGCTGAAAACTACAATTATATTTAAAAGGAAAATAAAATATTTCATTTTTTTTTTCTAAGAAAGCCATTTCTTAATAGCATCTATCTGTCCTTTGAAAAAGCTAAATTTTCAATCCAACCTGTTCTTGTTCTATTCTTAAACATAGTGATTCATAACTGAAAGTCACTTATGTTACTTATGTTTATCTGGCTTCAGAATTTCCTCACACTGCTTTTCACGGTCTTATTAGTGATCATAAATAAATAACTTTGTTGAGAACACACAATTATCCTTGGGGACTTCAACTTAAATTACTTACACCCACTGCACCTTAACACTGCAGTGCTTCTTAGCATCCTCAATTCCTTCATGTGGAGTTTATAGGTTCATAGGTAGGTACTAGGCTATCTGCCCGAGGGCATTTATAAGCCTAGCCAGAGTGTGTCGGCTTTCGCCGCCCCATTGATTAATTAACTGATCCTCTGTCAAGCAGAGCCAATGAAGTGTTGGGGTGTATTTTCTGTTACCCATCCACTCGTCAAGGTTTCTCTTGAAGAGTATTAGTGAGGGGCTCTGCCTGATGTAGTTTGGAATTTTGTCCCAAAGCATGGGGAGTCTCTGTGACAGGAATCTATCCCTCCAGCATGTTCTATTTATTGTTGTGGTGAGGTTTAGCTCACTAGAGAGCGTGGCTCGCAGTGACTTGGAGTTCTTTAGGTGGAGCATGTCCAAAAACCAGGCTGCCTTGTGTTTTTTTAGTCTTTTCAGGCTTGCTAGTTGTTGCTGAAGCACCTACCAAGGGGAGAAAATGCTGAGAGAAGAAAAGGAGCCACTTTTGTGATTTTAAGTATTTTCTTCAGATTTTTTGTTACGTTTTACTGCTTTGCCGCCTACTTTTTGGCATTTTCCTGCTTGCTAAAGTTTATATCTGTAACAGTAACAGTACTTGGAATACATCTAGAGCCTGTTCAATGCATTTCCTGTGTTGCACTTAATTTAAAATCGTTTTTTTCTCTAAAAACTGCATTTTACCTGATTTTGGCCTAGCACTCAAGTGTGAGGTCATTTATTGCACTGTTGTGATTATTTTGCTGCTCGTGTATCTCTGCTACCTTTAAACTACAACAAAAAGAAAAAAAAAATCCTGCTTTTTTCCCACTTTCTGAAAGTTAAGAAAGTTCAGTTACAGATTTGCTGTTCTGAACTGTTTGGAAGTTTCTAGAAGGCCAGTGCTTGCTTGGGCTAAAGGGAAGTTTCTGTGTTCACCAATGGGAGTGGTTAACACTGAACAGCCTGCCTGTCCCTGGAGGAGTGGTTACTACCTAGAAGCTGTAGTTTTATTGGGCATTTTGGGTCAATTCTAAACTCCTTGATCTCTCTCTCTCAAAACCCTACAACTCTCTTTTTGTGTGGTTTTGCGCACTGAGCAGTGTCGGGGCAGCGCCACCTAAACAGGTTTAAACTATTCCAGGCTCCACAAAGTCTGCTCTTCACTTTTTCCCTTAGAACTGTTCAAACTCTCAAAGTAATCACTCTATTCTCCTTCTAAAGCCCTGCACTTGCTCAGCTCTTATAGGGAAACACAAACTAACTAAAGCACTACACCCTCCTTGACTTCTCATAAGTATTAGACTCCCGATTGGTCCTTCCTGATTAAGTGAAAAATCAGTTCCCTTCCCTAATCTGATCAGTAAAAAAACAGTTCCCTATACTAATCTGGTATGTCCAAGGGTCAGTTTCAAGGTTACTCTCCAGTCCAGCTGGTGAATCTGGGAATTTTGAGGCAATGTTACAATTGCCTTATGTACACAGACAACCCTCTCTTCCTTCCAACAAACTCTAATACATGTGAGAGATGCAGTTACACAGCCAAACTGGAGGCAGAGCTCTCTCAACCCAAGACTGGCACAGTCAGTCAGGAGGAAAAGGTAACCACCCACACCACAAATCCAGTCTCACACAGACCTACTGCATCTGCATACCCAACACATAAACACACAAAAACATACTCAGAGGCTCTAAATAAAAATCTGCCTAAACAGCAAAGACCTCCTAAGCAGATATCCAAGCAACAGCCACCCCTCAACAATACCCACAAATCACATACCTCACAAAATCAGTGTGCCTCACAGTCACAGCCCTTAAGGCCAAACAACACACCAAATACACTTGTTATAGGGGACTCTATTGTCCGGCACACTGACGTCCCGCTCACCAGACTGGACCAACAAGGAGAAGGTCACTGTAAGCTGCCTGTCGGGTGCCAGGATCTGCCACATAACGCAAGCACTCAGGTCACTTCAAAGCAAGTACAAATATGACTCCGTCATTGTCCATGCTGATGTGAATGACCTGAGATGTACCTCCCTGGACTACATGAAAAGAGACATAGAGGAGCTCTCTGACCATGTAGCCCAGGCTGGTATGACCCTGACCTTGAGTAGCATCTTGCCCTCACCAAGAATGATGCCACAGTATAAAGACAAAATGATCAGTTTCAACAATTGGCTAAAGTACTGGTGTCATTCAAAGGGGATCCAGTGTCTGTCAGCCTGGGATGACATGCTCGACAAGCCACGTTGCTTCACTAGGGACGGCTTGCACCTGTCACCCTTAGGCTTTCGTATACTGGCCAAGGCTCTTGCCACCCCCATAGTGCCTTTTTTAGGCAAGGCTCAGAGGACAAATTCACCTCCATAGACAACCCAAAGATAAAAAAACTAAAGGTGATGCTACTCAATGCCAGAAGTCTAAACCTCAAGATGCACGCACTCGAGACTCTCCTCAGTATGGAGAAAATCGATGTCTGTGCAGTAACAGAAACCTGGTTCAAGGCTCCTGAGAGCACCCCAGCACTACCAGGGTATAACTCATACCATGAGTTTCTGCCCCAAAACTCGGACCGAAGTACAAAAGGAGGGGGAGTTATCTATATTCATCAAAGATACCTACACCTCCAGGTTAGTGGCACTACATGAAACATCGAAAACCATCCATGTGCAACTAACAGCGGGCAAAACTGCCTTTCAGTTTGTAGCCTGCTACAGAACACCCTCCCTATTACAGGAACCCCACTTGGCATTCCTGAGAACACTGGAGAATATTTAGGTCTCTCCAAACACTGTTATTGGGTGACTTCAACTACCCAAACATTGACTGGGAAAACTACTCAAGCCCAAACACCCTCGCCCAACGGTTCCTTGAATTTATAAACGCAATGGAACAACTGGTCACTACTCCTACAAGAGGGAACAACATATTGGACCTGGTCATCACCAACATGGGGACTCTATATTCCACACCAGAGGTAAACCCCTCATTGGTAGGATCAGACCATAAACAAATTTCCCTGGACATACATATCTCGTCCCCACCCCCAGCCAAGGAAATCACAGTAAAGAATTTCTCAAAAGCCAACTTTGCACTTCTCAAGACTGAGGTGGAATCCTTCAAAGCCCCTGGGCCAGAGGATAATACAGCCCAATCCGCAGAATCCTTTACAAATGCATTCTATGAGCACCTGCAGGAATGCATGGATTGTGCTATCCCAAATAAAACCAAGACTCACTCCTCCAAAAACAGGAGACCGGTCTGGTGGACCCCGGCCATAAATAAGCTATACAACAGAAGGAGGAAGCTACTACATGACAGAGCAAAATCCCAAAAAGGGAAGGCATCTCTGATCAGTATTAGCAAGAAACTTCGATCCCTCATAAAATCATCAAAGGCCAGTTTCAAAAGAAAAATTGCCCTAGACACTAAAGATAATCACAAGGCCTTCTTTAGTTATGTCAGGAACATGGGCTGAAACTCCCAGATATGCTCTGAATTGTTGCATAATGGTACAAAATATACCGAACCTACAGACATAGCCAACATCCTGGCAGACAGATTCAGCGCAAACTTCTCCCCTTCCCCAAAGGAGCAAACGCCTATCCCAACTGAATGTAACCTCCCTGACATCACAGATGCACAGGTGAAAGCTGCCCTCTCCAAAGCAAAAAGCACAGCATCTATGGGACCGGACGGTGTCCCAGGCTGTGTCTTACACGAGCTCCAAGAAGAACTGAACCGTCACATTAAGTCACTGTTCAAACTTAGCCTTACTACAGGATATGTACCCAAAGAATGGCGTACAGCTACAGTGGTCCCACTCCACAAAGGTGGTGCCACAACGGACCCCGGAAACTATCGCCCCATAAGCCTGACTTAGTCTGGTCTGTAAAGCTATGGAGCGTATTAGCATGGAACTCATAAACAAAGACACTGGGAGCCTCCAGACACTGGACCCTACCCAATTCGGCTTTGTTAAGGGCAGATCTTGCCTCTTAAACCTAGTTGATTTCTTTGAAACAGTTACCAAAGCCATAGATAAGGCAAGGTAGTCCACACAGCCCACCTGGACCTCACAAAAGCCTTCGACACAATACCCCACTCAGACATCATAAATAAGCTTACCAGCTTAAATATCAACCCCTATATCACAAGATGGGTTGCAAACTGGCTCAGAGATAGAACCCACATGGTCAGAATAGCAGGTGCCATGTCTGAATCCAAACCAGTTACAAGTGGCGTCCCACAGGGCTCAGTTCTGGGACCTCTCTTGTTCGGTATATACTTCTCTGAGGTTCAGGCTAACACGGGGGGATTATGGCTGACAAAGTTAGCAGATGACTGCAAACTGGGGGCCATAATCGAATCTCCAGCTGACACAAACATCCTCCAAAAGGGTCTCACAGAGATGGATGCTTGGTGCCAGAGCCACGGCCTCAAGCTAAATGCTAAAAAGTGCATAGTCATCCCCTTTGGGAAAAACAAGGTGCCCACAAATTACCACATAGGTGGTAAAGCCATTAAGTACGGAAGAAGTAATTAGAGATTTGGGGACCAATGTAGATAGTAATTTCTCCTTTGATAATCACGTTGCCAAAGTGGTTAGAAAGACCTTCTATATAGCCCACCTTATCACGAAAGGGTTCGCATCCAGATCAAGAGAGGTCATTGTGCCCCTCTATTCGTCACTCATCAAGCCCATAATTGAATACAATGCCCCTTTTGGGATTTACCTTACCCGACACCTGCAACAACTGGAGAGACCCCAAAAGTACCTCACCAAGAGGATCATGGGCTACAAACAGATGTCCTATGCAGCTCGACTAAAGAAACTCCAGCTCTACTCAGTTGCTTACCGCCTACTCAGAGGCGATCCATGCCTGATGTACAAAGCCATGTCAAACCCAGAATTAATGGACATGCTCCACCTCAAAAAATCCAAGTCCCTTAGAGCTACACACTCCAGGGACCTAAACCTCAGCACAAAAATAAATAGGACATGCTGGAGGGACAGATTAATTTCCCAGAGGCTCCCCTCACTCTGGAATAGAATCCCAATTCATGTTAGACATAGCCCCTCGCTGACCCTCTTCAAGCATGCGTGGATGGGAAATCGCAAATTCACCCCTGGGATATCTCCTGTGTCCCTGCTAGACAGAGGCACAGTAAACTAATCTTAAAAGGGTACCTTCTGTGACCTACTTTACAGAGGCACAGTAGACTAATCTAATAGGGAGGTGGAAGCCAAATACACTCTGGCTAGGCTTATAAATGCCCTAGAGCAGATAGCCTAGTATCTACCTATGAACCTATAATCAATTCTGAGTTGGACATGGCTTTGTAAGTCAAGCAGAAATCACCTCTGAGTAAGCAATATGCCACTGAGTACAGCAGGAGTTTTTTCAGTTGGGCTGCATAGGACATATGTTTGAGGCCAGTAATCCTCTTGGTGAGGTACTTTTGTGGTCTTTCCAGCTGTTGGAAGTGCCTTGTGAGGTACATCCCAAATGGGGCATTGTACTCTATGATGGGTCTATAGAGGGGCAGTATAACCTCTTTATTTCTAGATGCGAACCCTTTAGTAATTAGATGGGCCACATAGAAGGATTTCCTAACTACTTTGGCAATATGATTGTCAAAGGAGAGATTACTATCTACCTGGGTCCCCAGATATGTTATTACCTCTTCTGTATTAAGGGGACTGTTTTGTTTTTCCCAAACGGGATGACTATGCATTTTTTGGCATTTAGCTTGAGGCCATGACTTTGACACCAAGTGTCTGTCTCAGTAAGGCCCTTTTGGAGGATATCCGTGTCAGCAGGAGAGCCAATTATGGCTCCCAGTTTGCAGTCATCGGCAAACTTGGTTAGCCATAGTCCTCCAGTGTTTGCCTGTACTTCTGAGAAGTATATGCCGAACAGTAGGGGTCCCAGGACCGAGCCTTGCGGGACACCACTTGTGACTGGTTTAGAGTCGGACCTGGAGCCCGCTATTCTTACTATGTGAGTTCTGTCTGTAAGCCAGTTGGCAACCCATCTCGTGACGTAGGGGTTTATGTTCAGGCTGGTGAGTTTTTCTGTAATACCCGAGTGGGGAATGGTGTTGAAAGCCTTGGCGAGGTCAAGGTAGGCTGTGTGAACCACCTTTCTCTCATCTATGGCCTTGGTGACAGTCTCGAAGAAGTCAACCAAGTTTAGTAGGCATGATCTGCCCTTAACAAAGCTGAACTGGGTCAGGTCAAGTGTTTGGAGGTTCCCAATGTCTTTGTTAATGAGTTCCATGATGATGCGCTCCACAGCCTTGCAGACCAGGCTAGTCAGGCGTATGGGGTGATAGTTACCAGGGTCAGTTGTGGCCCCTCCTTTGTGGAGAGGAATAACCGTTGCTGTGTGCCATTCTATGGGTATGTAGCCTGTGGACAGGCTGAGGTTGAATGGTGTGTTTAGGTGGGGGGTTAGTTTGTTCTGTAGTTCGTGCAAGATGCAGCCTGGGACACCATCTGGTTCCATTGACGCTGTGTTTTTGGCTTTTGAAAGGGCTGTTTTTACCTGTGCATCTGTGATTTGTGGGACACTACACTTTTCCGGTGTTGTTGTGGGCCCTTTTGGAGGTGAGAGGAGGGTGAAGTTTGCACAGAATCCATCTGCCAGGATGTTGGCAATATCAGTAGGTTCAGTATATTTTGTGCCATTTTGCACTAGTTCAGTGCATATCTGCGAGTTGCCACTTAGATTCTTAACATAGCTAAAGAAGGCTTTATGGTTATCTTTTGAATCCTTGGCTATTTTTCTTTTCGAAGTTAGCCTTGGAAGATTTCATGAGGGATCTTAGTTTCTTACTGATATTGATCAGGGATGTCTTTCCTTCTTGGGATTTGCTTTTTTCTCAACTAGTTTCCTTCTTCTATTGTATAGCCTGTTTATGGCAGGGGTCCACCAAACTGGTTTCCTTCTCTTAGAGGAGTGAGTCTTGGTTTTGCTAGGGATGGAACGATCCATGCATCCTTGTAGGTGCTCACAGAGTGCATTTTAAAGGTTTCTGCATCTTGGGCAGCGTTATCCTTTAGTGTGGGGCTGTGAAACTTGCCACCTCTGTCTCAAGTAAGGTGGAGATTGTTTTAGAAAAGTTTTTTTACTGTGGTTTCCTTAGCTGGGTGTGATGGTGGGGTGTGGACATCCAGAGTGATTAGTTTATGGTCTTATCTAACCAGTGACGGGTTGACCTCTGGTGTGGAACACCTGTTGCCCACGTTGGTGATGACCAGGTCCAATATGTTTTCACCTCTGGTAGGGGAGTTTACCAGCTGATCCAGGGCGTTTTGAGTTGATGAATTCCAGGAAGTGCTGGGCCTGGGAGTTTGTACTCGAGTAGTTTTCCCAATTAATGGTAGGGTAATTGAAATTGCCCAATATTAGGGTGTTCAGTAGGACCTTCATGTTTTCCAGCGTCTCCAGAAAGGTGGAGTGATGGTCCTGGGTCATGGAGTGTGATCTGTAGCAGGCCACAATTTGCATTGCAGATTTGCCCAATGTTAGTTGCACATGGATGATCTCAGAGGTATCATGCTGCGCCATTAACCTGGAGGTGTAGGTATCCTTGATGAATATGGATGCACCCCCTCCTTGTGTGTTTCGGTCAGTGTTCTGTGGCCAAAACGTGTGGTGTGAGTTGTAGCCCGGTAGTGCTGGGGTACTCTCTGGAGCCTTGAACCAGGTTTCAGTTACTGCACAGATGTTGACGTTCTCCATACTGAGGAGTGCTTCGAGCACGTGCATTTTGAGACTGAAACTCCTGGTGTTGAGTAGCATAACTCTCAGTTTTTTGTTAATTGTGCTGTTTATGGAGGTGGGTTTGACTTTTGAGCCTTGCCTAAAAAAGGCACTATGGGGGCAGCAAGAGCCTTAGCCAGTATTCGGAAGCCTAGGGGTGACAGTTTCAAGACGTCTCTTGCGAAGCAACGCGGCTTGTCGAGCATATCGTCCCAGGCTGACAGACACTGGATCCCCTCTGAATGACACCAGAAGCTTACCCAATTGTTGAAATTGATCATTTTTTCTTTATACTGAGGTATCATTCTTGGTGAGGGAAGGAGGCTACTCAGGGTCAGGGTCATACCAACCTGGGCTACATGATCAGAGAGCTCTTCTATGTATCTTTTCATGCAGTCCAGGGAGGTGCATCTCAGGTCATTCACACCAACATGAACAATGACAGTCATATTTGTACTTGTTCTGGAGTGACCTGAGTGCTTGTGTTATGTGGCAGATTCTGGCTCCCGACAGGCAGCTAACAGTAACCTTCTGGTTGTCCAGCCTAGTGAGTGGGATATCAGTGTGCCTGACTATACAGTCACCTATTACTAGTGTGTTAGGCATGCTATTTCCCCTTAAGGGATGTAAAATCACAAAACCAAGCAAGCAAGTCCAACTCCACAAAAGCTTAATCCGTACGATTTTAATAAAACCCACAAGGTAAGAGCTTCATCAGACAATGAATAAAACTTTTTAAAAACACATTCATGATGTCATTTCCTTGACGACAATACCATAAAAGTATTTACATTTCACAAGTATACCTTGGCAACCCTACACACAAATATACATAAACAAGGTTCTAACGCTCATTCAACACCACACAAAAAGCCTAAACAAGGTGCATTTGTTTACATCTCAAACAACTTTTACTAAACACTAAAAAGGTATTTATTTAATGTTAATATATGCACATAATAATATAATAATATAATAATTCAAATGTGTATTAAAACATAGGAGTATGTAATCACTTCGCAAATAGTTCACCTACTAGCATGTTACACCTTCATTTAACCAAGCTAGATGTAATTTATTCTAAAAAAGACCTAACAATATACTGACTCGCACACCTTAAATAAAACCATTTAGAAACCAAATATTCCCTATGCTTAACATTTCAGAAAAGGACTGCAAGTCCCTAGATGTTTTTTAATTTTTCAAAGTTACCTAAATAGTTTCGTATCCTATTTTCTAAGGTAACTTTTATATTTTAAAATCACCGAAATATTGCACATATCATTAAGACCGGGTGGGGAAAACGCATTTAATAATAATTGCCACTCCAATTCTTTTAACTCTAAAAGGTAATCCCAACTTCCACAGTGTCTATTCCCATAAAAGAGAAACTGTGTCCAATATTCTCTAACACGTGTTTTGATAGAGCATTGTCCGTTTTTTTATTTTTGATGGCATAATTATGTTGGTAAATACGGTCTCTGAGTCTTCGGTCCGTTTTACCAACATAAAGACAACAATTACAAAAAGCGATGTAGACTATTGATTTAGAATTACAGAAGATCTTATGTCTAATATGGTATTTTTTACCTCTTATGCTAAATGAATTTCCTGTTTTTAAAAGTCTGCACCAGTTGCAAAAACCACAAGCATAAGTTCCAGTTTGTCTAGTTAAATTGGGGCATGACTCCCCTGTTTGTAAAAATTCTTTTAAATTTTTACCCCTTTTAAACACAAACAGCGGGTCTGTACCTAAAATTTCAATAAGTTGGGCATTGTTGGCAATAAATTCCCAATTTTTCTTCACGATACTACACATACTCTGAGCATGTTTGTTGTAGGTCAAAATAAACCTACTTTTGAAGTCAGGAGACGGAGAAGGAGGTCTTTGATCAATGTTTTGAAATTCTACCAATTGGTTTCCATCATTAAATGTTGGTGCAGTTTCCCCTTCAAATACCAATTGGGGATCATCATGTGGGGTGTTTTTTAATAATGGTTGATAAAACCCTGAAGATCTCTTAGCAGAAATTTCTTCAATAAGGTCATCTAGAAGGTCTCTATTTAGGAACATGTTTTTAAGGGTGACACGTTCTTCTTCAAAATCAAGTGAGGTACTACACATACGAGTAGCCCTAACTAGTTGACCCTTGAAAATAGATTTCTTTTGTTTCCAAGGATGATTGCTAGTAAAATGAAGGAATGCGTTACAATATGTGTTTTTTCTAAAGATCTTAGATCGAAAACATTTGTTTTCAACATCTTTGATAAGTCTGACATCTAGATAATCGATCTCACTAGTTGAATAGTGGTGAGTAAAAGTCAAAAAGGTGCACGATTCATTCATATACTGCAATAGGTTGTTGACACTATCTAAATTCCCTTCAATAAGAACAAATGCATCATCCAAAAACCGGGTGTAAAATTTTGAACACTCTTTAAACAAGGGGTGTACAAATAAACAGGTCTTTTCCCAGTAAGCAACCACAAGGTTCGCCACACTCCCACCACATGGCGAACCCATAGCAATACCTTTTTTCTGTAGGCAGTGTTGGTTGTTAAAAATAAAAAAATTGGATGATAGAATAATTTCAAGAAGGGTAGTAACCACATAGATTTCCTCTTTTGGTGCCCCCAGATCAATTAGCATCAGTTCCACCCATTCCGCAGCTTCAAGGTGTGGTATGGACGTGTACAAGTCCACTACATCGATGGATAAGAAACTGTAAGAAGGGTTGAATGCAATTTTATCAATAGACTCTAAAAAGGACCACGAATCTTTACAGATCTGCGGTAGTGCTTTGAGATATTTATTTATAAGGTAATCAACCACTTTAGCACTTGATGTAATACAACATCTCCCATCCACTAGGGCGCATAGGAGGGTCCTCCAAATTTTTATGTATTTTGGGGATACCAAACATTATTGGGACCCTAGGGAAGGAGATGTTGATGAAATTAAAAATGTCAGTGTCAATTTTCCTCAATGAAAAGGTCTCTGAAATAACCTTTACTCTGCTATACTGACAGTTAATCTCATTAAGAGAAGAACATTCATATGCTGAAGAATCTAAGATTTTCCGCATTTTTAAGATGTAATCATTTTTGTCTAGGATGACCAACCCCTTATCTGGCTTGATCACTCTAACAGGGAGGTTCCCTAGGTTTTTCAAATGAGATCTTTGTACTGCTGTAATATTACTATCAGCGTCAAACCATCTAATATTATGAAATAGATGCCTGAAATCCAGTTCACAAGCATATTGAATGTCTGCAACAATGGATGGAGGGAGGGTTGAAAATACTTAACATTTTGAAAGGGGTTTTGGTTATTAACCTCACCCAAACAAAACTTTAAGATTTAATCCTCTTACAAAGCACTTAAAGTCCATAAGCAATTTAGGCAAGCTGATCCCTTGATCAGGCACAAAGGATAACCCATAAGCTAAAAGCTCAATAAGATCTTGTTCAATATGGTAATCTGAAAAATTATAAACAAAAAAGTCTCCTTTAATGTTTGACAAGATGGTAGGTTTAGAAGGTGATGAAGGCAAACCCATGGTAAGGTTGACATGATTTGAGTTTAATAGTTCTTCTGAACTCGCGCTACTCACCTAAAAGGCTTTGATTGTCCTTTATAATTTGCTTGTCCTTTGTAGTTTGGACGATACCCCTGGTTATTGTAATAGGATTTAATCCTATTACTCCTCCTTGGTTGATGGGAGGATGGGCCCTCGTCACCATCTTCAACTTCATCCTCATTTTCGCCAGAAATTAGAATTGAACCAGTACCATCTTGGTTATTATAATTTTTATTGTGGCTTTCAGACTGGGGTTTAGCCCCCGAGGTGCTTGTTGTTCCATCAAGCATTTTTAACAAATTAGGAAAGGCAACCTTTTTTGTATAAGCCTGCCGATCCCTCACCAACTTTTTATTTTTATTAGTTTTTAATTTGACAAGTAAACCATCAATACTTTCAAATATTCGATGGTAATTATTCGTACCGTACCGAAAAATTAACATCAGTCTTAATCAGGTCGTTTAAAATGTTGGTTTCTCCTAATAAAAGGTCAATTTGTTTACTGTAGAATTTAATCATAACTTCTAACAGTTCCAACCCTTGCCTATTGAAAAGGTCAGAAAGTTCACTTGAAAACAAGGAGTCAACAAATAAGTGAACCCTTTTGGAACCAAGTTTCTTTTAAGCACTGTTCGAAGTATGAAACTTCTAACTGAAGTTTCTTTATTTTTAACATTTTTACATCCAGCAATTTTAAATTATCAGCAATATTGCTATCGATATTACCTGGTGTATCCATTCCAGTAGTCGGCGGGTTTATGAGACTCGTACCGAACTCAAGGGTTGTGGTATTTTTCACCCATTGCCCAAAATTGGGCTCGCCAATAAACTCTGGTCGATCTTGTAAGAAAGAACTCCTAGTGTTACCTCCATTCAGGCCATTATTGTCAGGATCCATGACGCTCCCTGAGACTCATTATTTGCAGATTCCAAGTTCTGCAAAATGATGAACCAACTCCTCCGGTCATTCCAATGTTTGAGGTCTCAGGAGTATTTGAGGAACGTGGTACCTGTCCCGTTGCAATGAAATAACCGAACCACTTTCCGGTCCCATAGTGGTGTTTCTCAGAACCTCTGAGTTAACATTTAGTGCAGCAGGCGTTGGACTCCAATCTATCCAACCGTGAATTTAGAGAGTCTTGAGACAAAGTAACCAAAAGACTCTCTAAGTTGTTAGAATCACGTAAGTTTGAACCATCCATTTCATGTTCTCAGATCCAAACAGTACGGGAGTTTTAGGACTGGCCATGCTTGAGACAAACAGACTGATGGTAAAATCACAAAACCAAGCAAGCAAGTCCAACCCCACCATGGTAAGGTTGACATGATTTGAGTTTAATTGAGTTTTCTTCTGCGTGGGGGTTTTTCTCGCGCCTAAAAAGGCTTTGATTGTCCTTTATAATTTGCTTGTCCTTTGTAGTTTATTGTAATAGGATTTAATCCTATTACTCCTCCTTGGTTGATGGGAGGATGGGCCCTCACCATCTTCAACTTCATCCTCATTTTCGCCAGAAATTAGAATTGAACCAGTACCATCTTGGTTATTATAATTTTTATTGTGGCTTTCAGACTGGGGTTTGGTGCTTGTTGTTCCATCAAGCATTTTTAACAAATTAGGAAAGGCAACCTTTTTTGTATAAGCCTGCCGATCCCTCACCAACTTTTTATTATTAAATTTCCCGGTCACCGGTCTTAATGATATGTGCAATATTTCGTGATTTTAAAATATAAAAGTTACCTTAGAAAATAGGATGGTAACTTTGAAAAATTAAACATCTAGGGACTTGCAGTCCTTTTCTGAAATGTTAATATTTGGTTTCTAAATGGTTTTATTTGTATATTGTTAGGTCTTTTTTAGAATAAATTACATCTAGCTTGGTTAAATGAAGGTGTAACATGCTAGTAGGTGAACTATTTGCGAAGTGATTACATACTCCTATGTTTTAATACACATTTGAATTATTATATTATTATATTATTATGTGCATATATTAACATTAAATAAATACCTTTTTAGTGTTTAGTAAAAGTTGTTTGAGATGTAAACAAATGCACCTTGTTTAGGCTTTTTGTGTGGTGTTGAATGAGCGTTAGAACCTTGTTTATGTATATTTGTGTGTAGGGTTGCCAAGGTATACTTGTGAAATGTAAATACTTTTTATGGTATTGTCGTCAAGGAAATGACATCATGAATGTGTTTTTAAAAAGTGCAACGGCGTTTTTATTCATTGTCTGATGAAGCTCTTACTCAGGGAGCGAAAACGTTTTTATTAAAATACGTTTACGGATTAAGCTTTTGTGGAGTTGGACTTGCTTGCTTGGTTTTGTGATTTTACTTGGTTCGTTTTGCTTGTTGCTTACATCAGTCTGTTTCCCTTAAGGGATGTGATTATGCGGCACACTGATTTTCTGTTTTATGTGTTGTCTTGTTTGTGACGGGAGGTGCAGGTTGTTTGGGTGTCTGCTTTGGAGGTCTCTGATGCTTTTGCAGGTTTTTATTTAGAGCCTCCGAGTATGATTGTGTGTATTTATGTGTATTTTTTGCCAGTCTGTTTTAGTAGGTCTGTGTGCGGCTGTAGGTGTGGTGCAAGTGTTAACCTTCTCCTCTTGACTGTCTGTTCCAATCTTGGGTGGAGACAGCTTAGCTTCCAGTATGGCTGTATAATTGCATCTCTCGCATATGTTAGTGTTTTGTGGTAGGAGGAGAGGGCTGTCTGTGTACATGAGGCAGTTAAATGACAGTTACATGAGCCTATTAAAGCTAACCACCACTCACTTCTTAACCTCTTAATTACCTCCCACTTCAACAATATCTCTACTATCATACATCACCACCTTCTTTGACCGCAGCCCTTTAATATTTTACACACAAAATCCAAAAATAAAATAGTGCCCCCCCCCCCCCAAGAAATATCTCCTGCAGACCAAAATATCCCTAAAAGTAAATAGGTTGAAAGCTCATCTTGCAATAATAGACTGGTCCTCAATCTCAACCTCACTGATCCAATCCAAACTCTGCTGCCAATTTATTCTCATAACTTTTACTTACCTTCAAACACATGCTTTCACATAATCTTTTAGCTACTGGAACACAACAAGACTGAATGGTTCTCTAAAGATTTGAAAATTCTAATGCATTTTCTTGATAAAGCATAGAAATTCTGGAAAATTACCCATTCCCAACTAAAAAGGGCAATGCAATAAGTTACACAACACTACTAAACAAGCAACAAGCAGGCATAAAGCTAAGTACTTCAAATCAAAACAAACTAGCCTCTTTCACTCCCCCAAACAGTTGCGGTAGGAGATAAATAGCATTTCTGGTAGAAATGCACCCGAGTTTCATCTCTTGGCCACATTCCTCGCTCTACTGGAAACCTCTTACTTGCTGATTTTCTCAAATAATTCTTTAATCTATTTATGCACATTCCATATAAATTCACCTAAATCCCCCAGAATACCTTCCATCCTTCTACTTCCCCAAAATTTGAAGCAAACAAATTGCACTTCTACTAGACGAGATTCCTCTAGACTTTCCCTCTGGTCCTGATAACTTCTCCCCTTGGTTTCTCTACCGCCACAGAGATTTCATAGTCACCTCCACTAAAACATATCTACAGTCTTAGCCTCATAATCAACACCATGTCCTCTATCTAGAAATCAGCCTTCGTCAGACATGTACCAAAAGATCACAAACTCTCCTGCAGCCTTCTCAATTCTATCCCATCTCAATATTTCCTAATTTTGGTAAAATATTTAGAAAGTCATTTACAACCAACTCACCACTAACCTTGACAAACACCACTTATTTACTCAGAAGCAGCATGGCTTTTGGGTAGGTAGAAGCACCATGACTGCTCTACCATGACTGACTCAATGATGAAATCCCCCCTAACATGGATAAAAGTAACCTCACTGAGGTAGTATTCCATGACCTTACCTGGACTCTGACCTGGCTTACCATTCCACCTTATTATCCCACTAACAACACCAGTGTAGACTCTGAAACTATCCAATAATTCAAAGATTTCTTGACCAAATTACTTTCACAGTTAAAACAGACCCTGTCTTATCAGATACAGCCTTACTCTTTCATGGGTTCCTGAGGGATCTGTTCTTGCAACAATACTTCTCTAGTTTTATAAAGTGCCTCTTGACCTACCTCAGCTACAATTCCTCCTTTATGCTGATTACATGTTTATCTACTGAGCCGACCTTTCACACTACATCATCCAAAATCAGCTTCAAGCTGACTTTCACAACTAAACAACTGGCTTAAATCTAACAAGAAAAACTCCTTAACCCTTCAAAAAATACTGTTTGGCAGAAAGAAAAGAATCCATAAAGCCATTAGCCCTGTGCAAATCAAAAGACCTAGAGAACAACCTAATCATTTAGACACCTTGACATTTCTCTTGACCAAACCCTCAGCTTCCAACACCACAATCAGAAAGTCGGATCCAAAGTCAACTACTTTCTATTCCTCTACCAACCTGCTAGAAAAGCCTTAGGCAAAGGTGTCCAAGCTTGCACAACTACAATATGGCCTACCCATATTTGCCACTGCCTTACAAAAAAAAAAAAAAAACTACTGTCTCAGAATCCCTTTCTAATAAAACCTGCTGTTTCATCACCAGCTCCCTTTTGTGCTATCATTACTGCAACACCATGGAAAAGGCAACCTGGCTACCAATTCAAGGCAAAGCCAACCTCCTCCTTTTCGGCTCTCTTCTTTTCAAACTCCTAAGTGAAGGCACGTCATCCCTGAACTATGAGACTACCTATATCCAACCCACACTACAACCTAAGAAGCCAATCCACTAACAGTCCCACTCTCATAACTCCAGGCACCAAATTTCATTCCACAGAACACAGCTTCTCTGTTCCTCTTATAAATTGTGGCAGTCATTGCCACCTGATCTTACTGAAATCAAACTTATAAAAAGTTCAGACTGCAGTTCAGACAGTACCTAACTGAACAATGTAAGTGCACATGTGAGAACAATGGCAATGTCACTTAATTTCCATGGTTGCACTATTACATTCATCACAAAAATCTGCCTTGGCTGCTTAATCTCCTAACCTCTCTGACACATCAATTCATATCCACTAAATTCTCTTCTAACCTATCCATTCCTTGCTATGTATCTAATATTGCCTATTTTTAGCTTTTGCATTATATTCTAAAGTTTCTGCTCTCTTCTCTGCTAAAATTCCCTCCATACTTGTATATACTATATCAGTTCAACCTGATGGACCACATTTACCAAACCTAGAACACCTGTTTTATATGCACTGCATGCTCCTGATCCTACGTTTTTAAACAATCTTGCAAATATGCACATATTTCCTTTTTATATCGATGTCATCCTACATCACTATACTGTATAATTTAGTAATACTTTTAATTTTACTTTACTGCTGATAGTGAATATGTAACCCCAGCTGAGCCTAAAAATGGTCAAATGTGATCAGTGTTCTGCCCCAGTAAACAAAAATTAATTAATTAAACTAAATTACATAAACACAGGCGCTCCATTTAAATTACTTTCACTTATCTTCCCACTGTATTCTAAAGAACCAGAATACTGACTGCACATAGACGACTACAGGTATAGCCAATATCCCCAGAGAATACAGTTGAACAGACTTCTATTAATTCATTACTCCACAAAAGCAGCTGCCTACACTGTCCTAATCCAGGTTTCTTTGCAATTAAAAGAAACTGCACCATACTGATAGCCTGCACTTTACATACCTGCAATTGATCATTTGACCATGTTTCTGCTGCTGGTCACAGATAAGTTGAAAATATAACCTCCCTATAGCAGCTGTCTGTGGACTGGATCGCTGATCTGTATATTTGCTGAGTAATTCAAATGCTACACCCAGACCAAGAACAGACCTAGAGTCATTGTGATGCTGCAGACCAGTATGTCTCCTCCTGTGGCATGCATCTGCACCTCAGAGTCAGCATGGCTCACAGAAACAGTCTGTTATGGAGACTTCTGTATAGCCTGGGTGGGACTCACTATTGGCTGCCCACTAAACACTGGTGAGGTTGGCATTTTGGCCTGTCCCTGCAGAATGTGGGTATGTCTGTGAATCCTCCAATGTTATTATTGTTGACAGCATCACTGTATCATCGGTCTATTCCATGAGTATGTTACCACCATAATTTGTCACAGGTGACTTGCTGACATAAGACATGTGCTAAACCCTATCATGATGGTCCCTTCAGCAACAGAACTTTAGAAATCACAAAAAAAATGTAGTAGGATTGAAATAAATGGCTAGTTCCCCCACCCAACAGGCATACTATTAAATGGAAGAATCTTTTTGGGCATGCTGTTACATATGCAGCCCCAAGATACATATAGATAGATAACACAGAAGTTTTTCCAAGTACTGCTGCACATTCAGTGCACTGTACAATAGGGCAATGTAAAAGACAATACTATCCCCTACAGACATTCAGTGTAACAGTTAATACTATCCTAGTGCATCACTTACAGACATTTGATATAAATACAATATTATCCCACTGCATCCCCTACAGACATTTTGAGGTCATCACCAGCCCAGCTCCTTCATTCAGGCTACCCACAGGGTATGAAGATCTGCTCCCCACCCTCAGTCAGGGACACCATGACTTCCTCCAGCTCTGCAAGCCATTTCTGTGCTGGTGGTCTACTTCCTTGCAGGGAACATGTCCTTGACAATGTCCTGTGCCTTGTTTTTGGCAAGCAAAACCATACTGGTTAATTTTGACTGAACCTGATGTACACTCCTGTTACAGCCACCCACTACATTGTTCTGTACAACTTCCCGCTATACCCGCTCCTAAAATTACCTGTCTGGCTAGGATGCATATACCACATATACAACAAAAACATGTAGTAACAGCTCAGTTTTCTGGGTAGTGAACTTTTCCAGTCATTCCCCTTCTCATGGGCTTATATGTGTAAACCCATGGGTTACAAGTCAGTCAGTGTGGGTACATGGCTGTATGTGGATGCACCATATGACAGCATACTGCCCCCCAACCACACATGTTTACAGCTTACCTGTCCCTGTTGTGCTGTGCCACCCACTTTGCTATTCAAACTGCTGCTACAGAAATGCTATCATGACTTCCCTTTCTGCATCAACATATTAGAATCGTATAATAGGTTCATAGGTTCATACTAGGCTATCTGCCCTAGGGCATTTATAAGACTAGCCAGAGTGTGTTTAGCTTTCGCCACCCATTTTAAATTAATTTTGCTATGCCCTTTTTCGAGGTTAGTATACTGTGCCTCCGTCTAACAGTGACACAGAAGTGATACCCGGGGTAAACCTACGATCTCCCATCCACTCATCAAGATTCCTCTTGAAGAGAGTCAATGAGGGACTCTGCCTAACCTGGAATGGGATTTTATTCCAGAGTGAAGGGAGCCTCTGGGTTATGAATCTGTCCCTCCAGCATGTCCTATTTATTTCAGTGCTGAGGTTCAAGTCTCTCGAGCGCATGGCTCGATGGGATTTGGATTTTCTGAGGTGCAGCATGTCCATTAATTTCGGGTTGGACATTGCTTTATACGTCAGGCACAGATCGCCTCTGAGCAGTAATAATAATATTATTATTCTGATAATGCAGTGCATTATCCTGCCCCCCCCCCCACAATATATATGACCATGACTCCCCCAATATACAGGGGCCATTATGTACTGCCTTTCATGTACACTGAAGTGGTTTGCACCCCACCCACAAATGGACATGATAGTTTCATGGTATTGTGGGGTGTTTCCATACCCATAAATACCAGTTCTTCAATGTTTCTGTTGTAGCCATCCACCACAGGTGTTCAATACAATGCAAGGTTGCGTTACCAAGTGTCTTTTCTTCCTACAGCTTGCCTACTTCAAAGTCTCATGTCTTAATGGAGGAAACAGTTGCTCATATTAGCCCAGCCTTTCATAGTAGGTCAATGCTGTTTTATATTGCACTAATTTGGGCTTCATAGTGTAGCAGTTCAAGTCAAATTGAACTTTATTGTCATTCAGACTTCACAAAACAACGCAAACTTAATGAAATTTAATTTCTCCAGACTCAAATGTGCAAACCATCACAAGAAGCATTACAAGAGGCACTACCTACTACATCACAGCAAAACATTACAGACATAACACCAAAAGCATTTCACAAATCTAAAACAGTACATTATTGCACAGAATTCCAACTGCACAAGAAGGCTAGATTTGCAGTTATACTGAGCATGGAATTTGTCTCAGCTGTCTCTGAATTGCTACCTTGATGCTCCATGGTGTCAAAACTAAATAGTGATAACCTGTTCATCCCTGGACTATACACAATATACTCATGCCTGGAATCCGTGGAGCTTGTAAAACCATGGGTTAGCAATAAATACTTTTTGGATGTCTCACTGGTGCACTGTGATGACCATCACATGAAGGCTAATGTGTGCCTGTATGCTAGAAGCCACCACTTTGTTCCTCGAGCAGACCTCTCTGAGTGACTATGGCTGCTTCACACACTGTGATCAAAGACCCTTTTTGTGGTACCCAAGTGTGAGCAAGATTTTCTTGTTCTTCATCCACAACAAATTTCAGCAGTGACTACAGGGACAACATGATAACCCTTTATACAATACTGATGCCTGGCACAAGCTTGCAGTATGGTAAGAAATACCACTGGCATTAACCATTCTACTAAACATTGCAGACAACAGTATAGCAACCTGTGGTGGCATCATTCTGACCTGCTTAGTTAGTGGGAAGCAGAGAAGAGGTGTCTCAGGAATTAAAATTCCATCATCCTTAGAGGGATGGAAAATTTTGGGTGGAGCAGCAATCCTTCTTGCTGAATTAGCAGGTCCAGTTGAATAGAACTTCTCCTGTAATTTCCCATTGTCAGGTGAAACAACAGGGAAAACCAACGCTGCCTTGGCCAAAATGCTGCCAGTAAAAGAAGTCTGTCTGCTTCCTTTTGTGCCTTGAGAAGAACTTTTGGAAGAAGAGTCAGAGGAGGAAAAGCATGAAGGAACTTCCCTGTCTGCTGGAAGGAAAAGACATCTGTCCTACAGGCTGTTAGGCAAGGGTCCATGGTACAGAAATGGTGGAGTTGATGGTTGGTTGGTGACACAAAGAGGTCTATATGAGGTTACCATACTGAAGGAAGATCATATGGAAAACCTCTCTGTTCAAATTCCATGCGTGGAGGACCTCCAGGAAGCAGCTTAGGGAGTTTTCTAGCACACTGTCCTGAAAAGGGATGCATGTGGCTGTGAGTGTGATGTCAATTTGGGATGTCAAATTCCATGCCTCCTGTGCTAACCTGTAAGGCTAACAAGACTTGGTGTCACCCTGTTTATGCATCACATGACTGCGGTGCTGTCTGTGTACACTAGGGTTTCCAAAGGTGGGTAAAAATCTGGAGGGCTTGCAAAACAACCCTCATTTCTTTCAGATTAATAGGTTCCTCAGGAAATGAGGTTGCAATTTCCCCTGAATCTGGTGTGATCCTGTCCATGTCTCCCATGAGTTGTCCAAAGTGTCTGTGTGAACATGTTGAAGAGGAGGAGGTACTGGGAATGGCAGTCCCAGGTTGAGGATGACCTGTCCCTACCAACAAAGTAGTTCCTTTCTGAAACAAGGAAGGGGGGATCAGAGTGTCCAAGGGCTGACAGTGCTGGGGCAAACATATTTCTGATACTACTGAATTTTCCTCATCTGAAGTCTGGCTAGGGGGAACATAAGGGTGGTGGCTGACATGAATCCCAAAGTCCTTAGCATCTCTCTTGCTAAGCAATAGGTTGTGGAGGATAGACTTTGGAAATAAACAGACTGTGAACCTTCTCCTGGGGAAGGAAAGCATGCATTTTCTTTATGCCCAGTCTGCAGCCCAGAAACACCAGGTACGGTTTAGGAAAAATGCGTGATTTGTTTGCAATTTATAGTAAAACAAAGACCAACCAACTTCTGACAGAGAGCCTGGATTAGTGGGTCGTCCAGGTAGTGGAATATTGGAATTGCCTAAGTACAACAGAAAGCTACTACTGGAGCTAGTCACATTGTGAACATTCTTGGATCTATGGAAAGACCAAAAGATGGAGTAGTAAAGTGAAAATGTGAGGATCCAGAGAAAAACCTGAGGAATCTTCTGCAAAAGGGATGAATGGAAATGCGTAGGTAGGCATCCTTGAGATGTAGTGACACTAAGAAAGTCTGGGGGAGGATGAAAGGCAGAAGAGTATGAAAACAAAGCATTTTGAAAAGTGTTACCTTCAGATAAGTGTTCAGGATGGACAGGTTAAGGATGGGTCAACACTGACCATTTTTAGGGTTACAAAAATCCTGGAATAAAGCCCTTTTCCCATGAAGTACTTTTGACCTATTCAAAGGTACCCTAATTCAGCATGTCCTGAATAATGGAGACAGAAGGGATACTGGGTTTTGAGGAAGTTGTGGCATGCTGTTCAGAGGGGAAATATTTTTCCCAAGAACATGGCATAACAATCCCTCATGATAGACAGGATCCACTTGTCTATGCTAATAACATCCCACCTGGCCGGGGTTGACTGACTTTGGGAAAGAGGTATAATGGGACTGATGGCAGGGGGAGGGGTGCTGCAGAGGTAGTCACAGTTTTTTGCTTCCAAAGAGGGGCCTCCCCTCTGGAGATTCCGTATGGGATTTTTCAGAGTACCTTTCCTAGGATTTTTTTCTTTATTTTAGAGCTGTCCTCCGATCCCTTCTAATGAGGGAGGTAGAGTTATATGGGCAGTTACTATGGTACCCAAGTACTGAGGAGAGAATAATCTGTCTGCAGTCTTTCATGGTCTTACCTTGGTCTTAGTTTTGAACAGGCTGGTCACCTGCGGACCAAACAGTAAGTCTTTGTCCAATGGCAAGTCTGTAATTTTAAATATGAAATCCTCAGGTATAGTCTGACTGCAAAGCCATGCATACTTGTGAATAACAGATCCAGTGGCAGCTTCTATAAAAGAAGCATTCACAACACCTTAACTGCACTTAATGCTGTTTCTGCCAATTAGAGTGGCCTGCAATAGTGAGCTCTGCATTTGATACTTAGACTCTGCTGCAGAAGGGTCTAGTATAACTTTGTTTAAGGAATGCAGGACTGAGATCATCTACTTTGTCATTTGAGTCTGGTAATTAATTGCCTTAAAGACGAGGGTAGCAAATGTGTAAATCTTCTTTCTCCATCTATCCATGCTCTATCTTTGTCAGTTGGTAGGGCACTTGCACTGTGCAGAAGTTTGGAGGGCTTATCTGAAAAGAGGGAGATATTGCAGTGGGGTCTACCACTGGGTTGTTTTGTGTGTGTGTGTGTGTGTGTGTGTGTGTGTGTGCGCGCGCGTGTATTTATTATTTCAGCAGAGGCCCGGGGAGAAAACCTCCAGCTGACAAGTAAGTAGCCATACATATAACAAGATAAGGCACACAAACAACATCAGTATGCATATAATACGATATGACACACAAACAACATCAGTACATTGTGAACATGCATTGAGTTGCAGCTATAGATGAAATAGCTACATACATTGAAATAATAACAAATTGAGATAAGTTCTTCACGAATAACAGTTAGGTTCATTCTACACTATAAGCAATTAGGATATATCAGAATACATAGAGCGTCTTGGGTACATTTCCTGGTTACTTAACATGGTAGAGATTAGTATCAAATAGTAGGGTAGCTGAAGATAGATAAACAATGTTATTGGCAGGGTAATTGAGGAGAAAGCAGGATCAGCCAGGGGATGAGCAGAGGCAGGTCCAGTGATCCAATAAGTGCGACTTAACAGCTTTTTTGAAAGCTGTATGAGAGGATTCAAGAGTTATACATACGTATGTATATATATATATATCTATATATATATATATTTACACAATCTATATACATGCACACACACACACGTATGTGTGTGTGTATTTTATATATATATATATATATATATATATATATATATATATATATATATAAACACACACATATATATTTATATATATATATATATATATATATAAAAAACATACATATTTTATTTATTTTGGTCAATAATCACCTTCTAAAACCTGTCTGGTCTCTTAGGAGCTGGGGATTGAGAATCAGGTTTAGAAGATGTGGACTGAAGGCAGTCCTGGAAACCCTCAAGGACAGGAGGGACTGGAGAAGGGGCAGGGGTACCCATCTCCAAGAGAGTGTAATACCTCTTCTAATCATCAAAGATCTGCGTGGGTTACCATTCAAAGTCTTCCATCATATTCTGTATAAAGGAAGGTTTCTCAATAGAGGAATCTGATGAGAGGGAGCCCTGTTCATCAGAAAAGACTTGCCCTGGAGAATGTATTATGAGGAACAACCTAAAAATGGTCAGAGTCATATAGTCGTATTCCCCATCAGAAGAAAAGGAAACCAGGGCAGGTTTGTGAGGCATAGCCTTTGGTTGTGGAGACCCAAAGGAAGGAGGTTTCAAACATACAACAGCTTTGAACAACCCCTGTCAGAAGTCTTCCCATGCCTTTTCCCCTAGCTGCTGAGAGACAGACAGAGACCAAATGCCTCGTCTTCTGTTTTTTCTTTTTAGGTTGAAGAAAGAAAAAGTTGCCATGGTCCACCCCTAGGGTTAGGTTTAGCTTGTTCAATTACTACAAACTTAAATTGATGCTCAGGGATGTCCAATAAGTGCCGAAATTGGACATTGGTTGTTTTTTTTTCTTTTCTTTTTTTTCCCTTCTTATTTCATAAATATGTTCATAAACATGATTTTTTAATTTGCGGTCAGTCTTTCTGACATAAAATACCAGGCAGCATTGACACAATGCCCCATATACTAATGAGCGCAAATTAAAAAATCGTACTTATGAACACATTTAACTTTTTCTTGAGCAAAGGGAGCTGTACTGGATTTTACATTTGAGAGCAGTAGGTTGGCCTGGGTTGAATGAGATGGCATCCATTGGATGTATTTTAAAATTGAAAGCAGAATGTAGATAAATTCAACAGTTACTGTTATTTACTTTCTTTTTTCAATTTGAATTGTTGATAATTTTTTTTTATGTATGTCACTATATGTATTTTAGAGTAATTGTGTATGTTTCTCATTAGATGTGCAATGAGATGCTGATGTCATCTGGCTTCATGGGTATTTAAAGTTCATTTGAGTTTATACTTTTATCTGATGAAGTCTTGTCATTGTCTGAGATGAAAGTGCTATGAATAAATTTTGAGGAACGAGTCCTTGCTGCTGTGTACCTTTTTCAAGTGTTTAAGGATTTTCAAATGTGGTATCATGTTTGACAAATTGAACATATATTTTGATTACCAAATAAACAACCATAAAGGCTCTGGATTGGGGAAAATAATACTAAAATTAAACAGAAAAAGTACTTATAGTGGGGGAAAACATAACAAATACTTAACATAATGCACTGCAAGAAATATTAATAACAAAAACATGACAGATACATTACATAAAACATTCCAAGGCTGTAGTCATTGTAGTCTTAAGTCATTAGCATCCTTCAGGCATAATCCTGAAAAGTATACAGCAAGCAGAAAACATCAACATCTGGTTATGGCAATCACCCTTCTTGAAGGCCAGCAGGTAGTAAGCTTTGATAAACTTAAAAACCTTGTGACATCCACTACAGAAGACTGCTCATGAAAAGAAGTGGTTTGCAACTGCTGAGCTGAGGCTATGCTGCAGGGAAACTGCCAAGGGCCTTGGAACTGGCAATCAAACTAGCACTGTGGCCAACATGACAGCTGCCAGACATTAAGGAACAGAAATGGACACAGACAACTAATAGGAATTCATGAAGGAAGTGCAAAAGACCTGAAACAAAGGGGTCAAGTCCAATACATGATAACCCGATGTGAGACCAGCTGCTTGATATAAACCTATATAACTGGACATTACAGCACACCCTGACACTGATGGGTATCCCAACACCAGACCTAATGCAGAGCGAGACAGGAAATGCTACCTCTGATGTCAGAGGAAAGACTAAAAATGGGCTGGATGTCAGAAAGCAGGTCAATGGCAAAGTGGATGTCAAGACTAGCCTGACATCAGACCTGATAGCAGGGGACTGACTGGTACAATGATGGAAGGCAAGACATTGAACTGGTTGTTGTCTAAACATGGGGTCTGATTTTAGAGAAACAGCCAAGGACCAGGCAAGCCTAGAAGAGCCTGGACTGACATCAGTCCAAGAGCTGAAAAAGTGAAAGCAGAGCTAGGCACAAAGTAAATTGAACTCCATTGTTGCTAAATACTGCTGCTGATATAACAATGCTTACTTTGGAAATGAGTTAGATGATGGGCATTATTTTTTTCTAAACTATTTTATATAAATATATATATATATATATATATATATATATAAATATATATATATATATATATATATATATATATATATATATGGGTACCTATGAGCTGATCGACAACTCAAAACATCGAAAGTGACTTCACCGACAAGACAAATAACCGACATCGCAAAACACGGACGTTTACCAGGTAACGGATGTAAATTCGCTACTCATGCCTACCATGGTTTGTTAAGTGTGGCAGTGTCATGCAACCATGGTAGGCATGAGCAGCGAATTTACATCCGTTACCTGGTAAACGCCCGTGTTTTGCGATGTCGGTTATTTGACTTGTCGGTGAAGTCACTTTCGATGTTTTGAGTTGTCGATCAACTCATAGGTACCCATATATATATATATATATATATATATATATATATATATATATGTGTGTGTGTGTGTGTGTGTATATATATATATATAAAAATATAATACAATACAGGCAGTCATTACTAAATACAATCCTGGGTATTGACTAGAGAATCTATGGTATTACACTAGGATGAAACGGCTAGGCTTGAAATGACCTCTGGGTCAATAGCCTAGTAACCTCCTGTGATTACTATAAGAGCTGAAATGGGTCCTGAGTAGAGGAAATAGCAGTCCTCCTAATCCTAGAAGGGGAAGAGAAAACTGGAAAATGAAGGCCCGCCCAAAGGATGGCTGGGCAGAAATGGAATGGAAATGCTGAAACCTTGAAGGAGACGGGGTGAAGACCAGAATCATCTGTAGAACCAATATGCATATAACTAAGGGCCATCTCTACTGGCAACAAGGGGATAAAGCCCTCACTATGACTCAGTTGACCCTAATTCTATTGGTGTCTCGGGCACTTATTGAAGCTGGTAGAGTAGGAGATAAATTACATGGCTTAACCCAGCTGTGGTCTCTTCAATAAAGAGGAAGACAGGTGTGTGTTCATGAACACAATATCTGCTGTAGAATCTCCAAAGGCAAGTAGGCACCATACTGAGGTTCTTGTCTGTAACAGGGAACAGGCGGGGCAAATATATTACTTCATGCAGAGGCCCACTACATGTCACAAAGGCCCTTTTCATGCCAAGCTGAAGCCCCTGGACACTAAATAGGTATGCCAAAGGAGTTAAAGATGAAAAGAAGAATGCCGATCCTCTTCAGAATGACAGCACCACTCCTGGTATGCTCACCTTTTCTCTCTGTGAGTGAATGAATAGGCCATAAGCCTCTTACTCAGAGGGAATGAAAAGGTCAGTAGAATGTCCAGAATATAAGCTCAGTTGTCAGAGATGGAACATAGCAAAAAAAATGTAAACATGGTGAGGAGGAAGCTGGAGGACAGAAGACAGGTTTACTGGGGACCCCAAACGGTATATGAAGCGATGAGGAAGAACTGCCTCAAATGTTTCCATCCTTGGTATCTATTGGGAAGGCAGGTCATTCTGTAAAAGCAATACAATAGTGTCATCGAAAGGTTTGCTGAAATGGATGTAAGGGGGGGGGGGACATGTGTACACATTTTGCTTGAGCCCTAAATATAAGAGGTACAAAGTAGGCTCTCTGCAGTGCAAATTTGCTCCCCACATTTATACTTCTTCCTGGAAGCCAGGATCAAAACCAGAGAAGACAGCACCAGAAAACTTTAAAAAGCAGAAAAATAATAAACCTAGCATGTCAAGGGAACATAGTCTGAGATTTGTTCTTAGTGACTGGCAAGAAAACTGGAGAGATGAACAGGACATGACTAGGACTACAAATAGACCCACCTCATATTCAAACAAAGAGACAATGGAGAACAATATAGCAAACAATTAAAAGCATGCACAGTTCTGTCCATAAACATTTTCATACCCAGATTAGAAAAGTCCCTTCTTTTTCTACACTTGGCTCCAGACAGAACAGTTTTGGTATCCAAAGTGCTATTAGTGAAATTTTACATTTAATCACTCTTGCACCAAGGAAGCACCACTGTTCTATCCCCAAAACACAATCTGGATTCTCGTACTAGTAACTCTTACCTTCAAACTAACAAACTTCAGGAAAAACTGTACAACACACAAATATATATATAAAAAATAAATTGATAGCGGGAAAACTCACCATAACTCCTTTTCACTTGAGAGACTTCATTTTCGCAAAGCTATTGTTAAAACAGTCTTTCAAAATTGCTCCAGCCAAATGGAACAAACTCGCAATGAATATACGAAAACTGACACTGTGTATCTGATTTAGGAAAAACATTCAAGCTTTACCTAAAAAATGCTACACTCTGCTTCTTTCATTGATAAATACTAGTGCATAACCCCTTTCTGTGCAACACACCCTGTGCTGATTAATCATATTATAAATCTATTCTTATCAGGAAGCAGTAATCCTGCGTACACATTTATAAATATGAGCATAAAAAGTTTTTTAATCTTCAAAATCTAAATATATGTTTCTATGCATGTAATGTTTGTAAATATAAAGAATAGTTGTGTAAAATCTTACCATAACCATAGATGTCCTTCTCTACCATGTTGCAGTATTCCACACCCTTGGGTTTTTCTCTCTTGCTACCCGAACATCCGTCCAGTATACAAAAGCTTCTAGTCACCGCAGGGTAGGTAGGACATCTGACACTGGCTAAAGGAACATGGACCATAAAAGTGACATCTGCATGTACCAGACCTCAGAAATGGGTGCACCAGTCATACCCCAGTCCCAGGACAACTGCATAAGTCCAGTGTCATCCAAGAAAGGGCAGTCTAGTTGAAGAAGGGAGGGAAGGAATACTACAACATGGAAGAGAAGGACATCTATGGTTATGGTAAGATTTTACACAACTATTCCATGTCCTTCTATTCTCATGTTGCAGTATTCCAAACCCTTGGGTGAGTGCCAAAGCCCAAAGGGAAAAAGAGGGGGGAGGCTTTGAACTATTTTCTATGAATCCATGAAGGACAGCTCTGGATTTGGAAACGTGATCCAATTTATAATGTTTGGTAAACATGTGGACAGATGTCCATTTAACTACTTCAAAAATAGTGGCAATGTTCAGTTGTTTAAAGAAGGCTCCAGATTAACCCATAACCCTAGTGGAGTGTGCCTTAGACCCTAAGGATTTCTCATGGTATGCATAACAGAAGGAGACTGCCCTGGAAATCCAGGCAGAAACTGTCTGCTTTGTCACTGCTTTCCCCAGAGCCCTAGGATAAAAGGAGGCAAACAATTGGTCTGTTTTTCTGATAGACTTGGTCTTGTCAAGGTAAAACCTAAGCTACCTATGCACATCAAGGGAATGTAAGACTCTCTCACTGTCATTCTGTGGATGGGCAAAGAAGGTGGGAAGGTGAATAGCTTAGTTTAAGGAAAGCTCATTGACCACATTGGGCATGAAGAAAGGGTTAGTCCTAAAGGATACCCTGTCCTTGTGGAAGGTGAGGAAAGGGGGATAGCCATGAGGGCCTGTAACTCCGACACTCTTCTAGTTAATGTCAAAGTTACTTGGAGAATCTTTTTCCAAGTGCAGTGTTTTAGACAGGACCTAGAAGCTGGTTCAAAGGCTGCCACAGTGGGGTTCTCCAGAACATAATTCAGGTCCCTTGGTGGTGGGAGGGGTTCCCTGGGGGGTCTGAGATGAAACACTCCCTTTAGGAATAACTTTGCAGGTAACTGAGATGCCAAAGAGGGTCCATAGGCAGACAAGCAGAAATAGCAGCAAGGTGGGCTTTGGCAGAGGAGTACGCCAAACCTGTCTGCAAGTATTCACATAGGTATGAGAGTACCAAGGAGACAACACCCTGAAAAGGGTCCAAATGTCTTTGTAGATACCATATGGAGAATATTTTCCATTTGGACATGTAAGATCTCCTAGTGTTAGGTTTCCTGGCCTTCTGCAGGACGGTGAGCACCTCGTTGTAAAGGTGTCTGTAAGGGATCAGAATTCTATTACCCACAGTGTAAAGTTCAGAGACTGAAGGTGGGGATGGATTAGGGATCCCTTGTCCTGTGTGAGTAGGCTCACTCTATCAGATAAACTTGTGGTGATTGCTCCTGACTAAATGCAGAAGGAGAGGCAACCAATCCCATTTTGGCCAAAAGGGAGTCACCAAAAAGATTTTTAGTTTGTCCTGCTGGATTTTCAGTAGGACTTTCTGAATAAGTGGGAAGGGGGGAATGCATTCAGAAACATCCCATTACAAGAGATTGAGAAGGCATCCGTTGCCCTTGACATAGGACTGGGTAGGCCGGTAGAAAAGGATGGAAGTTGTCTGTTCTTAGGGGAGGCAAAAGCATCTATCAGAGGTGTACTCCATTTGTGGACTATGTCCAGGAACACATCCCTGTGAAGCATCCATCTGTGGGACCGTGACATGGACCTGCTCAAGGTGTCTGCTTGGTTGTTCTGTTCTGAAGGGATATACACTGCCTTTAGACTGTGACTCAGTTTTGTGGCAAGTTCCCACACTAGGAGAGAAAGTCTGAATATCAAATAGGATCTTGTTTCCCCTGCCTGTTCACATACCACAGAACTGTAGTGTTGTCTGAGAACAATTTTAGTGGGCCCTGCTTCAGTATATGTTGGAAGGCCTTCAGGGCCAGAAGAATTGCTCTCATTTCTCTTATATTGATATATTCCTGCCTGATGGAGTCCAGCCAAGTGCCCTGGACTCTTAAGGAAGCCGTGGCTCTTCCCGTCCCAGATCTGAGGCATCCGTGTACATCTCCTGTAGTGGCACGGGAGCCTGCTAGGGGAGTCCTGGGTTACAGTTCACTTGATTCAACCACCACTGAATTTCTTTCCTGAGGCAAGGTATGAAGGGGATTTTGAACTCTAGAAGATGGGAGTGCTGTGTCCATACAGACCTTAGGTACCACTGTAACATTCTCATGTGGAGCCTTGCCAATGGCAACATGGGAATAGTCGATGCCATGTGGCCCAGGAGTCTGAGGTACTGCCTGGCAGTCAAGGCTGTGGCTTGAAGGACGGTGAACAGGTACTGCCTTAAGTTTTTCATCTTTTGAGGTGGCAGAAAGGCCCTCATGACATCTGTCCTTATCCTGAACCCCAGGAATATTTGGTCCTGAGATGGGTTCATGTTGGACTTAGTGTAGTTTATCTTGAAGCCCAGTGCTTGCAGGAGTGATATTACTGTTTGTAAATGGTGTTGCAGGAATTCTGACCACTCTATAAAAAAACAAATCTCCAAAAAGGACAAGGAAACCAACGATGAAATAACTGAGTAAGCAAATCAAAATAAAACACGGTGGTTATACACGGCAGGTGTCCGTGAAAGCACTTACCTTATCTGAATACATTTATTTTGTTCATTAGCCTGCCATGTGGAACCACCGTGTTTTATTCTGAGAAATCTGCCTGGATGAGGCAGTCTAATAAGGGAATATTTGACTCCCTTGAGCCCTGCGGAAGGCCACTACTGGTGCCAAGCACTTGGTGAAGACCCTTGGGGCTGTAGAAAGTCCAAAGGGCAAGGCAGAGAACTGAAAATCTGAGCAGCCCACAGAGAAGTGTAGGTATCTCCTGTATTTGGGCCTTATGGGGATGTGCAGATAGGCGTCCTTGATGTCCAAGGTGGCCAAGAATCCCTGACGAGAAATCAAGGGGAAGAGGGTCTGCAGAGTGAGCATATGAAAGGAGGGTACTTGCAGGAAGAGATTGAGGTGGAAAAGGTCTAGGACTGGTCTCCAAGGACCATCTTTTCTTGGGACTACGAAAAGTCTGGAATAGAAACCTTTTCCCGTTTCTGTCACAGGGACAAACTGAATTGTTCCTTGGGCCAACAGGCTATCACTGGCTGGAAGAGGGGGAGCTGTTCTTTGGGGGCGGCTGTGGAATGCCCCTCAAGGTGGGTGTTGTGATCCAGGTCATGAAATAACCCTTTTCTAGGATGGATAAGACCCATCTGTCTGTGGTAATGATATTCCAAACAGGGAGACAGTGAGAGAGCCTTAGGGATAGGGGGATGAAATCGAGAGTCTCTGCAGAAATGGTAGTTAGTCAGAGACTACCTGACCTGTCCTGAAACTGAGACTTCTGGGCTGGAGTCTGAGCAGGCCTGGAGGGGGTGTGTTGCTTCCTGGCACTTTTTCTGCTCCTGGAAGGAGGGGAGCAGAGTGTTTCCTTATAAATTGAGTTTTTGATGGGTAATTCCCATAAAATTTGGGGATACTAGAAACAAACAGGTGTTTCAGGTCCTATAACTTTTTCCCCTTCTGTTGCAGAGTTTTGAACAACTCAGCCACCCTTGTCCCAAAGAGGGTAGAGTTATCCAGAGGCACATTCAAAAGTTTTGCACTAATATCATCAGGTAAGGGCTGTAACCTTAGCCAGGAATATCTTCTCAGGACTGAGGCAGATGCAGTGGATCTGGCAGAAGCTTCAGCTGCATCATGCTGCACCTAATGGAATGCCTAGTGACCTGGGAAGACAGGGAAATATGGATGGATAATTGTGCCTTGGTAGGAGAGTCTGGGTTATCATTCATAACTTTAGTGACTTGACCTAAAAGAGCTAGAGCATATTTAGACATATGGGTTTGATAATTTACTGCCCTGAATGCCAAGGTAGATGAGGTATAAACTTTCTTACCAAGGTGCTCCATGGCCTTGCTGTCTTTATCTGTGGGGAGAACTGAGGTAGATGGAAGCAGCTTTGAGGCCTTATCAGCAGAAACTGATACAGTGCCAGTGTCTGCTGCAGGGCACTTAAAGAATGTGGCCTCTTCAGAGACCTTGTAAAATCTGTCAGTTCTTCGAGGTGCAGGAGGCTGAGAATCAGAATTAATAGATGCTGCATTAAATGCATCCAGAAAAGCTGGCAAGATTGGGGGTATAGCTGAAGGAGCAGGGGTGTCCATCTGAAGGAGTTCATAGTATCTTTTCTGAACTTCTGTCAACTCAGAGCAGTCCCATTTGAAATACTCCCTCATATTGGAAATGGTCTCCCCAAAGGTGAGATCTTCACCTGCAGAATCAGTTTCTGCAGAATCTTCCTCTAGGGAGGCATAACCAAGGGAGGATGGTAACTGGGAGACATATGATAAAGAGTCTTCTGAAGAAGAAGAGTCAGAGGAGTCCTCTGCTTCAGCTTGGGAAATATCGAAGGCCTCAGGCCTAGGGCTTATCACAGGAGGAGCCACTGGGGAGGATGAGGGCACAGCAGGCCTCAGAGCCATAATAGCATCGAAAAGGCCTGCCAAGTCTGGCTGGCTCTCTGCAAAAGGAGAAACATGCTTTGTTTTTGGTTTTCTTTTAAGGGAAGGCCTAGCAGACATCGGGGCCAAGGAAGACCTATGTTCAAAAACCTGCGTAGTAGTGGAGGGATCCGTCTGGTTTAAGCAACCAACATCTGCATTACCACCGAGGACATGCCTTCCACTCTGGGTTCTGGCAGCTTCCCCAATGGTACAAGCTGTACCCATACCAGTGGCGACCGATTGTTCCTCCAGGCTACCATTGGCTACAGAAGAAACGTTGGGTGGAGGAGGTGCAGCAACGGATTCAAACCTAGCAACTTTGGCCGCTTTCTTTGGTGGCTCAACGGGTTGACCCTCTATAGCTAAAGGTAAGGGCTTAAGGCACTGATTTTCCAAGTAAATATTCAACGCATGCAGATGGCTGCACAAGGTTTTTGGCAGATGAAACAAGACTTATGGTCATGTGAAGGCCCTAAGCAAAAAAGGCAAAGTCACATGGCTACTGCAGCCCAAAGATGATCACAGTGCGTCAGTGAAACAATATTTTGCTACATGGTCAGGCAGAGTATGGGAAAAACAACTAATCCTGCTCCCAGAGTGTGTTGATAGCATACCTTCAGTTTCCTGATTAACTAAGTCATGTTAGTCCAAAATGGGTTGAAACCTTCAATGCTGACATCCATGGAACAAGGAGTCAAATGAAACCATAGCCTCTTCTTTTCTCCCAGCACCAGTTCTATCACACATATCCAAAGGCATGACTGAAAGTATGCCATCCAGTACCTTAACACCTCCTGGCCATCACAGGAGATCTAAATGGGGCTGGCCTACTTAAAAATATAGGCTATTTAAGATCATATCAAAATGACATTTGTTCAAGCTCTGTGGCATACAGGAAGAAAGCCCTGACTATGTCAGAGATGATCTGAAATTGATTAGCAGCTTGGGTGCCTGTAGGAGCTGACCAGGGAGGAAAGGAGTAAGTAGCTGCTGACAGCTCACGCATCCTGGGGTGGAGGGAACTCTGGCTCACCTCACAAATAACACATAGTCAGAGCACTAGGTATTAACTTAGTAGAGGTTTGAGCCAGTCAAACCTACACTGCCATACTGCATTCTCACAATACAGAGGGGGAAACTGGCACATTAAGGCACAAGTTCCCTCAGGATGCAATGACTGTGAGTTCAGAAGATCTGTCAAGGGGGGGGTACCCCAAGGGAAGAAGGTAGACCATTCCCCTTCCAGGCCCAAACTCTACCACCCAACTCTTTTTTCAATTTTGTGAAGGTCTGGTATGGATTCTTTGGCAGGAATGGTATGGCTCTTGCATAGTCTTGAATACCCTTTTCCCAATTCCAATGTAACTAATGGGCCAAATAGGTGGAGACAGGAAAGCCATCAAACAAGGTCCTGGAGGAAAGTATAAGGAAAAAAAAATAATTTATCCTGTCAAAGGTTCTTCTATGTTGAAGCAAAAAAACAGAAAATGGAATAACTATGAAGATCCAGCAACCCGCACATAGATTCTTACATAATGCCCTGAAATAGCAAACCTACATAAAATGAATTAATTGATGCTCCTGGGTACTGACTTGAGCAAAGATTCAGTTAAACCCACTGTTCATCAACTAGGAAGACACAATGAATTTTACATGGACTCGGACAGTATCCTCTTCAGCTCAGTTTGAAAGATGTGTTATCTTTCATAGGTCCACTTGAGTAATACAATGGGCATAGAATTCACTTCTACTCCTCTCTATTTGCCTGTTGCCAGAGTATGAAGGAAGGACACATTTCTTTCAGCAGCATACCTCACAAGGCAACATTTTGATAAACCTCTGTACTATTAAGGTTCTACTCCCAGAAACACATCTGTCCCCAACAGCTGTTTTGGCCACTTAGATTCTCTGCCATTACTGTTATTTCCATCCTCTCTCCACAGTTCTATTACTTGCAGGCACTCACCAAACTTACACTAGTGGACTTCTAAGTCACTTCTCCTGACTTCTGTCACCAGAGTCCGGGGCTTAGTTCATAAATTTGAACTGTAAATAAGCCATGGCTATTTGAACATGTCACCCACCCCTCCTGCCGCAGGTGGTCTGACTTAGAACGTCTTCTAATTCCTCCCTCCTTCCCACAATTAAATCTCAGATCAACAACTATATTACATTATCATTCCTCCTCCTCTCACTCGCTCTTCCTATTTATCCATTAATATTTTAGGTATGCAAGACATTACTGCTACTCTTACACAAAATGATGAAACTTTGATGTTGCTCCACTGTGCAACTATTATTCATCACCTCCACTTTTAAACATTCTTTCCATCTACAACATGTAAGAATAACATCAATGACAAACCTTTCACTAATGATCCACCACACCCAATCAAAATCTATTATTAAAAATCTCACAGAAGGTTAGACAGTTATAGTGTATATGTTAAATTATAAATAAATACCTAGCTATTAGCCCTGGGGGGGGGGGGGGGGGTAAGAAAAGTAAAGCACCAGAGTGGAAGAGTAGAATCATGCTCACTTTGCTTTGCACTCCTCTGGTGACCATCAGAGGAGAATATCTTACGACCTTTTGTTCTTTCTTTTACTTTTTTGCTGGCTTGAGGATGTCAATTCACTGTAATTAATAACAAACACAGTCAACGTATTTAAAGTATATGCATATTCAAATACCACGCAACCTTGCTCTGTAGTTTGGCCATTTAGCTGTCTGGTACTTGAACTTTTGTTTTTTTTTTTTATATATCTATTTGTTAACTAGGCAAACCACTAGACATAAGTGTCCCTTTTCAAGGATGACCCTGGAGCACCATCTGGTTAAGTGACTTGCTCAGACACACACTAGGCAAATAGAGGTGGAAGGAATCAAACTCTGTACCCCTTGGTTAACAGTTGGGGGAGCCTTAACCACCTGCACTAACTGCCAGTCTTGAAGAGTAGAAGTCATGATTGTTTTCACACACTGCTCAGGAAATGGTGCTGACCCTTACACTACACACCCACAGAAATCCTGGATCCCATTACTCACACACCATCACCAACATTCCTTTACTTCCTAACTCTTATTAACAAAAACTAAAGATTTATCACCTTACTGTTGGCAGTCTTAACCCGTTAACACCTATGTAGTGTGGAATGTCACACCTCTAGTAGCCTATACACATCCTTGCATTCGAGAGCATTTTTGGAAAAATCAACTTAAAAAATATAAGATAAGAAATGTGAATATTTTGTTTATTAAAACTGCTATTGAAGCTGCACAAATAGCAATGTTATCAGCAAGATGTATTCTTTACCGTAATAACAGTCGGTGCATTCAGTCTTAACATAAATGCTGTAATATATTATAATGGGCACACACCTTTGTACATTTTGCTAAACGTTCACAAACAAATTGTCATATCTTGGATAACCATACAACCTACACATACCTTGTTAGAAACCTTTTGTTAACCAGACATACGATTCACATACAACAAGAAATTCCTCTCTCAGTGCATGCTTATTGATATAGTTATAGAAGTATGACAACATATGCTTAATTACATAATGGTTTTCTGGCAGTGGGAATACCACAATCAAGGTTGTGGTTTCCCAGGAGAGAGGCTCTTCCATTGCACACTTGTTTGGGTTGACCCTTGCGATTTCCCCTAATGTGGGAAACTCAACTGCATAATTTATGACAGTTGGGGGCTGTGTTAGTGTAGTTCTCTGAGCTACTCCTGTGGAAGCAGGTGTAACTGTAGGGCTGGAATGCAGATGGTCTCGGGATCTAGTAGAGGGTGTGCAAAGTATTTGTTTTTTGCTGATTTGTTGCACTTTTTCTCTGCTGTAGCAGAGACTAGATTCAAACCTGCTGAATCTGGTTCTGTTTGTTAAATTGAGCACTAAACCAGGCTATCTTTTGTTGAAGAGGGACCCCCTGCACCCTTGTGGCAGGAGAGTGCAGTTAGGATTCATCTGATTGAAGAGTGCTGGCACGGGGCTCAGTTTTGAGCTTTTTTATTGGTTAAATTGTTTAATTCAGATTTCTCACTGTTTTAACACAGCTCCAGAGTTAAGTGACCAGCCACTGCTCTGCTGTATTCATCTGTGCAATCCAAGGAATCTGTTGCATTCTGCTAACCATAAGTACAATTTTATACTGTATTTTTGCTATATTGCTGATTTTTTAAAACTATTCTTGCTGACTTGTTGCATGTTTTGTCTGCTGTAGCACAGACTAGATTCAGTCCTGCTGAATCTGGTTCTATTTGTTACACTGAGCACTAAACCAGGCTACCCGGACCAGTAATCAAGGAGCCTCAATCCTCACTACTGACACTGGTGAGAGACCGTCACTAAAACAGGGATGAATTTACACAGTATTTTCAAAAAGTAGCTCTCTGCATCAAACACAATTTCCCCCAAAAGCCGTTCCAGGTGAATGACACACCCACACCTCTCAATTTGATTTTCTCACACACACACACACACACACACACACACACACACACACACACACACACACACACAGTCCTGAGAAAGGCCGGCATAAATTTACTAGTTGTGCCTCTTTATGCCCAGACAAAAAGGTAACGATACTGCCACCAGACAGTCACTGTCGAGCTCTTACAAGGGTATCCAATTATAACGAACATAAATGGCAGAGTGTAAGCCAAGCAGCAAGGCTTTTTGGAGTGGTCACGGTGACACTAGAATAAGCACAATTACTCTCAAGATGTTAAAAGTAATGTCTAAAAGACCAGCCACAATTAAACGTATACAAATATTTAATAAATATTAAATAGAACACTTGAAAATATTAAATAAATGGTAAAATAATACTGATTAATATATCTCTTTTTATACCTCTCTGATTGAATTTATCTGGCAACCAACTAAATTCCTGCTTTAATGTACATTTTCTGTATATATTACTGTAATCAAACCAACTAGATCCCTGCTTTTATGTATATATATTATGTACATATTTATGTAATGGCCATGTGTAACACTGTTTCTACATCTGTACCAATTAATGTTTATATTTGTCTGTATCTATGTTCTTGTTGGAGCTTTTCTCCTTGGGCATCCACTGAAAATGGGCTCTATTAGGCCCAGTGGACTTTTCCGGTAAACAAATGCAATAAAATAAATAAAATAAAATAAATAAGTGCAATAAATACCACAGTTTCAATCACAAGAAAAATAAAAATAACTGTTGGAGAGATTCAAGCAGATGCAGAAAAACAATACTTAGCTAATCTCACTGTAATTCCTGATTGTCTAAAGAAGAACTGTTCCATATCTAACTTAATTAATACAGTAAGGAAGATTAGCCACTGAGTTGCTTACTTCCACAAGGCAGGGTGATATTCTTCCAACTTACACTAATCTAACTGAACTGACTGTGATAACTGTTGTATATTTTTATATCAGGTTCCAAATAATACAAAATGAAACAAGCTGATCTGTGAGTTTCAGCACTGCAGTGTTGGTTATAGAATTACATCACATTTGATCACATGAGATTGGCAGAGAACAGATTCAGAGCTTTTCTAAGATCTGTTGCAGTATTTGAAAATGATAGAATTCTTTATTTAATCAGTTATAATAACACTGTTGATAATGTTTTAACATAGGCATCCGTACAAGTCAGTGTGACAGTCAAATGACAGAAAATTATTTACAAAACTATTTTCCAAAACTCATGCCACACATGCACTACCCCACTCTCCCTGGCACAGATGGCAATACCTCACATCGTCACACAAGCTATCCTTTGTTGTAAAGGGCCTCCCCTGCACCCTTGTGGCAGGAGAGTGCAGTTAGGACTCATCTGATTAAGTTTGCTGGCACAGGTCTCAGTTTTGAGCTTTTTTTACTGGTCAACTTCTGTAATTCAAGTTTGTTCACTGTTGCTACATAAGCCCTATTTGTGCACATGTTTTAACACAGCTCCACAGAGTTAGGCGACCAGCCACTGCTCTTCTGTATTCATCTGTTTACATGTAGCACACCTCTGTGCACCATCATGCACTACCATGCAGTAAGAGTAACCATTGGCAGTTACAGATGCAAAAACTTCAGTAGATACATTTTCCCTAATTTGCTACCTGTGATCAGGCTAAGAAGTCCTTAAATTGGGTTTAGCTGCTCAGAAAGCACATCAGCTGTGATTTTTCCCCTTAAACAGTCCCAAAATCATCAAAGCTACAACAGTCTCATACCATTTAGAGAACATGTCATTCATCTAGTCAGGATGCATTAGACGAGTCTTTGTTGGTTCTATTCAAGCAGTTTTATTATGTACAAACACATCACGACTGAAGCTTAACAACTTTAACTTAGGTAACTTATATACAAACTAGCTACATTCATTCATACATGCTCACTGTCTGGCTGCAATTTCAAAATGGCACGGGGTATAGCATGTGCTTGCTATTTATATATGCATGTTCAGTCCTTGATATGCTTCTTAAAGATACAGCACACACACTCTGTTCTACATCCTCCCACTTTGAGAAACAGACAATGCAATGCTGAGAATATCAGTTCACATGCAAACAATACAAATAGTTCTTTGTCATGCAATTACACTGAACTAGGTACATACTGTATGTACAGTTATGTCCGGGTCACTGTGCATTTCACACTAGGTCTGGAGGTATGACCAAATCGTGTGACATAAAACTGGGAATTAGACTTCGCAACTGGAACGGTCTCTGCTGAAAGTTCAACTTTGGGAACATCCTCAGGAATCTCAGGAATGGAAGTAGAAGGTAAGACACGTTCTGGAACAGGAACATTGTCTGGATTGCTCCGAGATCTAGAGTCTGTACCACAGTAACAATACTGTGATAACGATTCTAGTACAGGAAGAAGATATCTGCTATTTCTCCTGTACTCCACACCCTCAGATTCTATGAAGTAGGATCTCGGCTCTGTACATACATCTGTTACTTGACCAATCCGGTTGAAACGTTTTGCTGTTTGTATCCTCACTCTCTCTCCTTCTTTCAATGGATGAAGAAATCTGCTTGACTTTTCATAACTGGACTTCTGGAAAGAAAGCTTCCTGAACAATGGGGCTCTGATGGATCTGTTGTTTTTAACTTTAGGCCTCAATAAATTGGAACTAATAGGCAGTCTTGTTCTGGCTTGCCTGGGCAGAAGTCTCTGAGCAGGCGAGACAAGTATATCGTCACAAGGTATGTTTCTCAGATTATGTAAATTCAAAAAGACATAGGTATTATCACACTTTGACCTTTCAAGTAATTGCTTTGCACTCTGCACTGCACGTTCAGCTAGTCCATTTGACTGTGGATATTCAGGACTGCTAGTGACATGTACAAAGTCCCATTCTCTTGCAAATTTCTGAAATAACTGACTAGTAAATTAAGGACCATTGTCAGAAATAACTTTGTTTGGACTACCATGGACTGAGAAATAATGTTTCAACTTAGTAATAACTGTAGTGGATGTTAGATTAGGTAGTAAATAAATCTCAAACCAGTTTGAATAAGAGTCTACAATACTAAGTAATGCTAATTGTTCTACTCGAATATGTCAGTGTCTACTGTTGACCAAGGTAGTTCAGGAACTTGACTTAGCTGAAGTGGTTCTCTTTGCAAATGCGGTTTAGTACTATTACATACCGAACAAGAAGAAAGTACTTGATCAATGTCTTTCACTAGTGAAGGCCAAAATACTAGTTCTCTCATCTTCTTTTGGTAGATTTAGAACCTGGATGACCACAATGCAAAATCTGGATATATTCATGTTGTAAGGAAGCAGGAACAACAACTTTAGGACCTTTGAAAATAATTCCATCTTCCATCAACATCTCATCTCTATAAGGAAAACAGGTTTGCACTTCGGGTGGTACACTAGATTGCTTCGATGGCCATCCAGCATTAACGCAGTGGTTGAGCTTTTGCAAAATTGGATCAGTCTTCTTATGATCGCTCAGCTCTTCAAGTCTCGTGGTAGAAAAATTATGCACTACCATTACATCAAAGTCAAAATTCTCTGCATTAAGCTGTTCTGTTTTATTTCTGGGCGATCTGGATAAGGTATCAACCAGATAAAAAAAATTCCATTTTGTATAGACCATTTTGAAGTTGCACTTTTGTAGTTTAAGCATCATTCTTTGTCATCTTGCTGGAGCTGAATGTGTAGGCTTCTTTAGAATAGTAACTAGAGGTTGGTGATCTGTTTCAATCTGAATAGCTTGACCATAGACATAATCATGAAACTTTGAAATACTATTGCCAAAAGTTCCTTCTCAATTTGAGCATACTGCATTTCAGTTTGGGTAAGCATTCTAGATGCACAGGCTACTGGTCTGCCTTCCTGAAGAATAACTGCGCCAAGACCAAATTTTGAAGCAAGACAGGAAAGAGTGACTGGTTTACTGACATCATAGTATCTTAATGTAGGTGGAGTGGCAATTTTCTGCTTAAGGTCTTCAAATGCCTTTTGGTGCTGTTCCAACCAAGACCATGTAACATTTTTGTGCATCAGCTCTCTTACAGGTGCTGTCAATTGCTGAAGTCTGGTATGAACTTGCCTAAATAATTAACCATGCCAAGGAAACACTGTAGAGCTTAAATATTATCTGGTGCTGACATCTCAAGAATAGCTGCTTGCTTGGATGGGTCTGGTCTTAAGCCAGTGCTGGTAAATAAATGACCTACATATGTAAGTTCTAGTAGCCTGAATTTACACTTCAGAGGATTGAGTCTGACTAGAACTCTTAAGGTTTCTGTCATGCTCTGCTTCACTATTGCCTCCAACCAATAAATCATCTACTATTATGGCACAGTGATAACCTGAAAAGATTTGCTCCACTGCATGGAAGACTTCACTTGCAGAATTTATTCCAAATGGCATCCTCAGAAATTTATAGCTACCAAACGGAGTACCAAAAGTGGTTAGTAATGAGAATTTGCGATCAAGCATCACTTGCCAAAATGAACTTTTTGCATCCAAGACAGAAAAAACAGTGGCATTCAGTATTAGAGCTGCGACCTCTTTGACTGTACTCATTGGATGATGCAGTCTGTTCAATGCTTTGTTCAAATCTCTTGGGTCAGTACATATTCTGATTTCATCTGAGCCTTTTTTGTGAGCTACTACCATGGACGACACCCATTCAGTTGGTTCTGTAACTGGACAAATTACACCTTGTTGCACCATTTTATTCAATTGAGCTTTGACTTTATCCTGCATAGCTAACGGAACTTTTCTTGCTGGTCTGACTACTGGACTGACCTCTGGCTCTAACTTCATAGAATACACAACTGGAAGCTTTCTCAAGTTGTCATCGAAAACATCAACATACTCTGAGAAAATGGCTTCAGAAAAATTGGTACTGGGATATGTGGTAATTTAATGAACTTCTTTGGTAAAAGACAGTAGATTCATTCTCAAACTGTCTCTGTGACCCAATAATGACTGCACAGGTCTTCGAACTACATAGAATAACGAGCTGTAACAGTTCCTCACCAAACAACATGAAAGCACTACTGAGCCTTCGGTGTGAATTTCTTCACCTCCTTAAGCAAGTTTCGCACTGCTAGCCACATTGAGTTGTTCATTAGTTCTTAGCAAACGTGTCTGCTGGTATAACATTACCCTTTGAACCAGTGTCCACTTTGAGCTTGGTGGATTTACCATTGATCTGGACAGCTCAAAACACTTCATTCTTTGCCAGCAAATTCATGGAAACTACTTTTTCATTGATTACTAATACACTATCATCTACATAGGAAGTGGAGTTGTAGTCTAATTGATCAATTTGCTTTTTTGGGTGACGCTTCTTTATAACTGTGTGGGGTTTACTTTATTTGCAAAATTTTTGAAAATGGTTCCATTTTTTTTTCGTACACGTGTGACTTTGCTGACCAAATGCTAAGCATCCCCCTCTTTTAGACTCATGATTGGCACCACAATTGCGACAGTTAACAATAAAGCTGGATTTGGGTTTTGCTGATTCCAGCTTGTACTGCACTGAGCATGCTCCTTTCTTAGAACATGGTGGAAAACTATGCAGTTTGCCTGGTGAACCAGCAGGGGCTGTAGCTGCCATGTGCTTAGGCCTGCTTCTGTTTGCCATGTGTTTCACGCTATCTACATTTGCCCTGGAGCCTCCTGAAACCATGCTCTTGTCACTTGCAAGCATACTTACAGGATCATAGGATTATAGGAAGTTACTAGGCTACTGGCCCTGAGGTCCTTACAAGTCTATTCAAGAATTTTGCCCATGTTCCGACAAGTCAGCACCTGATGCCCTTGTCCAGCAGAGACACAGGTATAATCGCAGGGGTGCATTTTCTGTTCCACATCCAGTTATCCAAGTTGCGCTTAAAAAGTGTTAATGAGTTACTCTGCTTGACATGGAGCAGGAGTCTATTCCACATAAGGGGGAGTCTCTGGGACACAAACCTGTCCTGCCAACAAGTCCATGTCACACATCAGATTTAGACTACGCATGCGGGTTACTCAAGTGGAGCTTGATTTGTGAATATGCAGCAGTCCCATCACAGTGGGGACTGGCACTGCTTTACATGCAAGACAGAGGCCACCTCTGAGGAGTCTGTAGGAGACTGAATAGAGGGACAGAGCTTTTAGCCTGTGTAGGGTAGATGTTTGAGATCCTGGATTCTCCTGGTGAGGAACCTCTGTGGTCTCTCCAGCTGCTGCATGTGCTTTGGGAGGTACACGCCGAAAGGGGCATTGTACTCAATAATGGGTCTTATAAGGGAAATATACAGGGATATTATGACCACCTTGTCCCTGGATGAGATACCCTTACTAATGAGGTGGGCCATGTAGAAAGCTTTCCATACAACAGAAGCAATACGGTGGTCAAAAGTCAGTTTGCTATCAACCTGGGTGTCCAAGTTCCTCACGACTGACTACATGCTTAGGACCTTGTTATTAATGTGATAATTTGTGGAGACATCACTCTCCCCAAAGGGGATGATGATGATGCATTTTTTGGCATTCAGTTTGAGGCCATGTTTCTGGCACCAGTCATACGTTTGAGTGAGACCCTCTTGGAGGATGTTCACATCACTAGGGGAAATGATGAGAGTGCTCAGCTTACAGTCATGCGCAAACTTGGTCAGCCATAGCCCACTGGTTTTGGCCTGCACCTCAGAAAAGGACATCCCAAACAACAAAGGCCCCAAGATCGATCCCTGGGGTACACCACTCATTATGGGATGACTGCTCGAGGTGGCTTCCCCTATTTTGACTAGGTGAGTTCTATCACTGAGCCAGTTTGCTACCCATCTAGTAACATATGGACTGATGAAAAAGAGTTTATCTATTATACTTCATTGGGGAATAGTATCAAAGGCTTTAGCCAGGACAAGGTAGGCGGTGTGCACCATCTTCCCCTCATCCACGGCTCTGGTGACCGTCTCAAAGAAGTCGATGAAATTTGACAGGCATGACCTCCCCTTGACAAAACCAAACTGTGTGGGATCTAGTGTTTGGAGGTTGCCAATGTCTTTGTTAATGAGGTCCATGACAATCTGCTCCATGACCTTGCAGATCAGGCTAGTTAGGGTGATGGGTCTATAATCTCCCTAGATCGGTTGATGCTCCAGCTTGGTGCATAGGGATGACAGTGGCTGTCCTCCACTCAGCTGGGCAAAGCCAGTACTCAGGCTTTGGTTGAATAGGGTGCCTAATGGTGCTGCAAGTTCCTGTCTGAGTTCATGTAGGATGCAGCCTGGGATGTTATCTGGTCCCATGGAGACTGTATTTTTTGCCTTTGAGAGGACAGTGATGGCTTGCTCCCTAGCGATAAGGGGAGGGGGCAGGTGCTGGGGATGTCCTGATTTTACTAGTGCTCTTATCTACTTGTTCAGACTAAGGAGAGATTGCTTCCAATTAGACACCTGCTCCTTCCTGGTCTTGGACAGCAGTGTTTTCCTTTTATTAGAGTTTATTTATTGCAGAAGTCCACCAGACAGGTGTGTGCCTTTCTGTAACTTCATGGATTTGACAAATCTCAATGGCTTTACTCAACATTAAATCACTGTCACGAAGCAAAAATCTTTCTCACAGCAGCACTATTAATACCACACATAAGCCTGTCCTTTATTAACTCATCTTTTAAGTCACCAAACCAACACATTTTGGCTTTGTTTCTCACGTCAGTAATATAAGCTACAAAAGTTTCCCCTTGTTTCTGATCTCTTGTGTAAAACAAATGCCTCTCTAATGTAATATTTGTTTGGGGGTTGCACATTTTCCCAAATTTACGCTTCAAACAATTGGGGTCTTCCCTTGATTCTGCCTGTACAACAATATGACGATGTTCACATTCTCCCTCATATACTGCTGGTGCATACACAAATGAATGCGCTCTTTCAATGTCCTCTGACCCAGCTAGATTTAACAAAATGAATGCCCTGGTGCATGCATCTTTGTCAGAATAAGCTCCTTGTATAAAAATATCATACTCTTGCTCAAATATTCTCTAATTCTCTGCAATATTCTGATCAAATACAAGTGGTAAGGGCTTTTGAAATCCATCTGCCATATTAACATATGCCAGTGAAGAGTTTTGCAAATATGCAAGAACACACACATACATATATGCCAGAAATGTATGCCACTATTTGTAACTTTGCCCAATAGCACAACAAACCTCTGAATAACTGAACTTTGTGAAATAAGCCTCTCGGTCACTGTAACACTCTCAAAATTACTGTACTACAGGAAATCACCTCTTATCAGTGTAAGAAACATTTCAAGTAACTGCACTATGTGAATGAACTGGGCAGAAGAAGCTCAGAGTAAGAAACATTTAGAAGTAACTGCACTTTGCGAATAAACAGTACACAGAACACTGAAATTTCCCCAAAATGGTGGTATCTTCCTAGATAATTTTTTTACAGTGCAAGAAACACTCTGTAATGGTGGCACTTTATGAGTAGATGCATCCAGCACAAGAAACTTTGAAATGGCTGTACTTTGACTGCACTTCATGAAATAGTTGCACTTCGCACACAAAAAAACTTCTCAGAATACATGCACAGTAATAAGCACATACTGTAAGCACTTTCACACACTTTGAGATGCTTCGAAAAACTCTAGGTATGCCCTTGATACAATATGAAGTCGTAGTTATGTCAAAACACAGTACTTAGCCAAAAAACATGCAGTCACCTTGCTTTATTTATGTTTAATGTTCCCTTTTTGCCCTTATATTTGTTTTGCGCGTTTAATCTCTTTTCATGCCCATTGTACTTTCCTTGTGCTTTGTTTTACTCTAAACATGCCCATTTTGCTTTAAACACACTAATTTTGCTTTGAGCATACTTGTTTTGCTTTTCTGATAATCATTTTTATCAAATACCTTAATCTTAAACATTTTGTTTAATTATTAAACCTTTTGTGCCTCTCGCTTGTCTAATAATGTGGTTTGTGCCCTTGTAATTCTCCATTTTTATCTTTTTTTATAAAATAAACTGTTTGTGCAAGTTTCCATTACCTTTGGTTCCTTTCTGGCCCTTTTTCATGCTTGTTTCTCTTACTCACTGTTATCTCTGCAATCCCGGTTCTAACACCATGTTGCTCGTCTAGTCAGGATGTAATAGACAAATCTTTGAGGGTTCTGTTCCAGCAGCTTTGTTATGTACAAACACATCACGATTCAAGCTTATTAAGTTTAACTTGGACAACTTGTATACAAACTAGCTACATTCATTCATACATGCTCACTCTCTGGCTGCACTTTCAAAATGGCACTGGGTATAGCTCATGCTTTTTATTTATATATGCACATTCAGTCTTTGATATGCTTCTTAAAGATACAGCGTGCACACACTGTTTTACAGAAACCCGGCTAGTATAGACCCTTTATAGAGCACCCCATTAGTACAGAACTTATTTCAAGCACCAAATTATACCACACCCCCTCCATTCTCTCTCCTCACTGTGAAAACAGGATTTAACCTAGTATTATGGATGGTCAGTTTTCCTCCATTTCTCCTACCAGCCTGACTGACACTGGTATCCTGAGGCAGTGTAGCAACTGACTCATGTACACTGACAACCCTCTACTCCTAAATCACCCAAGTACAATTTGTGAGAGATGCAACTACACTAAGAATCTGGAGTCCTTGCTCTCTCACGCACAGAACAGTAACATTGAACAAGTTGTCAGCTCACATACTACACCATCTCTACACAAACCATGCACTTAACACACAAATCATCATACGCAGAGGTACTCGCCAGAAACCTGCCTAAACACCAGAGCCCTTCCAAACACAAACATGTGACACCTAATACAGCACCTATAGCACTCAATACACACAAAAACACAAGCACCAGTGTCTCACCAAATAAGCCCCTACGGCAAAACCCATCTAAACCAAATGCTTTGGTCATAGGTAACTCCACTGTGAGACACACAGATGTTCCACTCACCAGGCTGGACAAGGAGAAGGTTACGGTCATCTGTCTGTCGGGTGCCAGGATCCATCAGATCACACATGCACTCAAGTCTCTCAACAACAAGTACCGGTATGACACCGCCATAGTTCATATTGGTGTAAATGACTTGAGGCGTACCTCACAGGGCTTTGTGAAGAGAGACATGATTAAGCTCAATGAATATGTGTCCCAGGTAAGTAAGTCCCTAGCCTTGAGCAGCATTCTACCCTCAACTAGGATGACACCACAATACAAACCAGGAATGACTGACTTCAACAATTGGCTTAGTTTCTGGTGCAATTCTAAGGGGATCCAGTTCCTGTCAGCCTGGGATGACATGGCTGATAGACCATGCTGTTTTGCCAAAAATGGTCTTCACCTGTTACCTCTAGGCTTTTGGTTACTGGCTAAGGCACTTGCTTCCCCCATGGTGCCTTTTTTAGGCAAGGTTGATATTTAAGAAAAAAAAGTTTCTGATGTGAAAATATCACTCACAAATACATTAAAGGTTATGGTGCTAAATGCAAGGAGTTTAAATCAGAAACTGCACTCTCTGGAAGTACTCCTCTCCCTGGAGGATGTTGATCACTGTGCAGTCACAGAAACTTCATTCAGGGTCAGAGAGTACCCTAACCTTGCAAGGGTACAATACCTTCCACACTTTCAGACCGCAAAATGAAGATGTGAGAACCAAAGGAGGAGTAGTATCTATCTTCATCAAAGATAAATATATCTCTAGACTGGTTAAGACAAGAAAACTCCATGGAGTTGCTCCGAGTTGAACTAACTGTGGGTAACAGCTCCCTTCAAGTCGTTATTAGCTATAGTCTCCCTTCAATGAACCAAGATACCCACTTTGCTTATTTGGACCTACTTCAGTCAATCAAATTATAACCAAACACACTAGTCATGGGCAAGTTTAACTACCCCTTGACTGCGAAACTTATACGAGTACCAACATGCTCGCACAAAGGTACTTGGACTTTGTTAACATTAATGCCCTGGAACAAATTGGATGCAACCCCACAAGGGGCCCAAATATTCTTGACCTGGTCCTCACCAACATGGGTGACAGTTGCACCAGTATAGGACCCTAACTGGTTAAATCTGATAATAAATCAGTCACATTTGAAGTAGCTATAACACCTGAACCCCTCTTAGGTGAAACCAGGCTAAAAAATGTTACCAAAGCTAATTAATACCCTCCCTAAGGGATGGCATAAATCATTTCTAAGCACCTGTTCCCACAGACAGCACTGACAACAATACTAAGGTATACGCAAATGCCCTGTACAAACAATTACACAAATGTATTGACACAGCTGTATCTGATAGGATCAAAAGAAGATCCTCAAGAAAAAACAAGCCTCCCTGGTGGACATCTAGCATTATTAAGTTATACGACAAGAGGAAGAAGTTGCTGTCTAAGAATTAAAAAAAAATGAGTTCCAAGCAAGGGAAGAATACCATCCTCTGCTTGAACAAACAAATAAGACAACTTATAAAATCCTCTAAGGGCAACTTTGAAAAAAAATTAGCAACTGTAGTTCAATGTGTGTGTATGCACCTTTAAGAAGCCACCTAAGGGCTTGCACAAGTGTATAAATACAGTGAGAGCCTGACTACCATTTTGTAATAAGCTGTTGAGATGTAAGCATGCATGTCTGTAAGGTCTGTTAATCAGTTTGCTTAGATTTTACGATGCTGCTATCCATCCTGATGTGTTTCTATGTAATAAAGCATCTACATGAACTACCCCACCTGTTCGTCATCTATGTTAGAGAAGGACAAGCGGCAGCAGCCATAGCTAAGGATAACCATACAACATTCTTCAGCTATGTCCATAATCTAAATGGTAGGACCCAGATGTGTGCTAAACTAGCTGTGGAATGCAACATACATTGATCCTGCAAAAATAGCTAACCTATTAGCCAACAGGTCTGGTGAAAATTTCACCCCCTGTCACTTCCAAACATTCCACAAAGCATTCCCTCTGCATTTTCCCACCCTTCTTCTCCAAAGGGCAAGTCATTAATTCTATCTCCAAGGCCACAAATACAGCCTCTATGGGACTGGATGACATCCCAGGTTGTGTTTTAAATGGTCTAAAACAGGAGTTAGCAACTCCATTAGGTACTCTTTTCAACCACAGCCTGGGTACAGGTTTTGTCCCTGCTGAATAGAAAACAGCAACCATCGCCCCCCTTCATAAAGGGGGTACAGCAACAGTAAGCTTAACGAGCCTTCTTGATCCGACACAGTTTGGTTTTGGCAAAAGCAAGTCATGCCTGTTACATATGGCGGACTTCTTTGAAAATGTCACCAGAGCTATAGTCAAAGGAAAATCAATGCATACAGCCTACCTTGACTTACCCAAGGCATTCTACACAATCCCACATTCAGGCATCATTGATAAACTCTCCCAGTTGAATATCTACCCTTATGTCATCAGGTGGGTTGCTAACTGACTCACTGACAGATCACACTCAGTCAAAGTTGGGGACTTTAGCTCAACCAGCAGACCTGTAATCAGTGGGGTTCCAAAGAAGTCAGTGCTGGGCCCCCTATTGTTTGAAATATATTTCTCAGAAGTTCAGGCCAAAATAGAAGGGCTGTGGCTGACCAAGTTTGCTGATGACTGCAAATTAGGTGCAATCACTGAATTCCCAAAGTCAATATACTTCAAGAGAGACTTACACAAACCAGTGATTGGTGCCAAAGGCATGGACTTAAACTCAATGCTAAAACATGCATGATCATCCCCTTCAGTAAAAACAATATCCCTGCAGACTTCATATAAATAATAATAACTTAAGTAGCAACTCAGTAGTGAGAGACTTGGAAACTTAAGTTGACTGTAGCCTACACTTTCATCGCCTTGTGTCTACTGTGGTAAGGAAGGCATTCTATATCGCACACCTCATTAGCAAAAGCATTGCTTCAAGAGTGAAAGAGGTAATAACACCCCTGTACTCAACCCCCATCAGGCCAATAATGGAGTACAATGCTCCCTTTGGTATGTACCTTACCAGGCACCTGCAGCAAGACCTCAAAGATTTCTAACCAAGACAATTCAGGGTTTCCAGCATGTCATACATTGAGAGACTGAAGTCACTGTACTGAGTTGTGTACAGACTACTTAGATGAGACTTGCGCCTAGCCTCCAGCCCAATCTTAGATCCAAACCTAACCGAAATGCTGCACATCCGCAAGACAAATGGAATAAGGGTCACCCACTCCAGGGACCTTAACCTGGTCTGCAACATAAATAGGACTTGCTGGAGAGACAGATATGTGTCTCAGAGGTTGCCACTCCTCTGGAAAAGGCTACCAATTCACATCAGACAAAGCCCCTCTATGACCCTGTTTAAGCGTAGCCTGGATGACTGGATGGGAAACTGTAAACTCCTGCAGGGGATTTCACCTATGACCCTCCTAGATATGGGCAATCATTGCTAGCTAAGATCTCAAGTTTAGGCAAGATCCTTTAAATTAGGTTTCTCTAGTATTATATCGGGTTCCAGTTTCCATTCATGTGGGTCCATGAGAGTTCTGCTTAAGTCGTCTGCCAGTGAATTTAGTTTGCCTGGCAAGAACTGAGCTTGTAGGTGCACTTGGTAGCTCAAGGCTGTGTTCTACAGAGCCATGGCTAGTCTGCAGAGTGGGTAGGAATGGGTTCCCCCCTGCTTGTTTATGTACTTTACCAATAGTTGTCCTGGAAGAATAAGGTCTTTGAAGGCTGTCAGAGCATTCTGTACAGCTAACATTTCTTTTTGATTGATATGCAGGTGCATCTGTTTTGGGTTCCATTTGCCCTGAATGCACTCCCCTGCCATGTGAGCCCCCCATGCATAGTCTGATGCGTCGGTTGTTAGGGTTTGGGCGGCATGGGGTAGAGTGAAAAGGAGTCCCTTGTTGTGGTAGCAGGCCTCTGCCCACCAAAGGAACTCTGTCCTTAGACAAGGAATGATAGGAATCATTGTTTCCAGCTCCTGAGAATGTTGACACCATAGACGTTTTAGATACCATTGAAGTTTCCTCATATGCAGTCTTGCATATGGAATTAGCAGAATGCAAGAGGCCATGAACCCAGAGCTTGCAGTATTTTCCTTGCAGATAGCTGGGTTTTTGTGGCTAATAGTTTGAAATAGGTTGTCAAATAAACTTGTTTATCTGGAGTGAGGAATGCCATCTGGGAAGTTGTGTTCAAGCTTGCTCCCAGGAATACAATCTGTTTGCAGGGTACTGGGGTGATTTCTTCTCATTTATGGTGTACCTCAGTGAGGTTAGAAGTTTCTTTACAAATGCCAGGTGTTGAAATAGTAAGTCCTGACTTTCTGCCTGAATCAGGCAATCGTCCAAGTATGGGTAAATCTGAATATTTCTCTTCCTGCAAAATGCAATGGCTGGAGCTAGACACTTTGTGAACACCCTGGGCGCAGTAGATAAGCCAAAGGGAAGTGCAGAGAACTGATAGTGCATGGAGCCCGCCCAGAAATGTAGGTATTGTCTGCAGGATTCCCTTATTGGGATGTGCAGATAAGACTCCTTTAAGTCTAGGGTTGCCAGCCAGGCATCCTTGGCTAGCATAGGAAGAAGCTGCTGAAGAGTTAGCATTTTGAATTTTGGAACCACCAGGAAGGTGTTGAGAATAGACAAGTCCAGGATAGGACACAAGGAGTTTTCTTTTCTGGGTACTAGGAAAGTCTTGAATAAAGACCTTGCCCCCTTTGTTCTGCTGTGTCAGGTTGAATAGCCCTGATACTGAGGAGAGACAGAGTACGTGTTTTTGGGGCTCCGCCCACTGATTTGGGGGGAGGTCTGGCCATCCACTTGGGATTTGTAGTGTGTGGAAGTGGAATCTGTATCCTAGGGAAACTATGTTCAAAACCCATTTGCCCTGCGTAATGAGTTCCCAGTTTTTTGCATGCAGGACGAGCTTTCCTCCTAAGGGAGAAAGTAGTTGAGCAGGGCTTGGAAGAGTTAAGAATAAGTCATTGTGCCATTTTTCCGTAGGGGATGGCTTACTACTCCCTGCCTTGGAAGTGGGAGCCCCTCACTGCTTAGATCTGTGCGTAGCCTGAGACTGAAGTTTTGGTGGTCTTCTGCTCCTGGGTTTGGACTGAGAAGGCCTGGAAGGGACTGGAAAAGACCAGTTCTTTGAAGGCCAATGCCTACTGAATTTGGGAGGCTGTACTTGTAAGAAATCATTAACAGTTTGCACAGATTTAGCTTTTTCCTACATCCTTCTGAGGACTTCTTCTGCTTTGTTGACAAAAAGGCAGTCTTGGTTTAAGGGTGCATCCAGTAATTTAGCTTTAATATGATCTGGCAAGTTTTGTTCCTTAAGCCAAGCATGCCTTCTAAGTACAAACCCAGTGACAGCAGCCCTGCAAGATGCTTTGAAAGCATCAAAACCAGCATTGCAAAGTATGCTTACCAAATTGTTCAGCAGAATGCATTAACTCTTGCAACTCTTTGTGTTCAGCACAGTGAGGAATCAACATAATTTTCTGTTTAAGTAGTCCCATAACATGCTGCTGATACTTTAACATATGAAACTGGCAATTTAAAGCCCTAACGGTCAAAGTAACAGAAGTGTATACCTTGTTACCCAATCTAACGCTCTAGAGTCCCATCAGAAGGGGTAGAATTTTGGCAGTAGTAGCCTTAATGCCTTTTGGCCTTTGGGAAATGGTCTCTGGATCCGCAGTAGGATTCTTGAAGAGGAACTTGTGAAAGTCAGGTACTCTGTAGTACCTGTCACATTTCCTGGGAGCTGGAGGCAAAGTGTCTGGGGTAAGGCTAGATTCCAAGAAAACATCATCTACAATAGCCACAACAGGAGGGATAGCTAGAGGCCTGTGTTGAGGCAGGAGTAAAAATTCCTTAAGTCTCTTTTTGGACTCAGAATAGTCCTGGCTTTCCCAGCGGAAATGCTCCCTAAGGGTATGCAAGGTTTCCCCAAAAGAAAAATCTTCTAGAGGGGAAGCAGAAGGGAATGGAATCCTCTGCATCAGAATCCTCATAAGTAGATAAGGGCAAATCCTGGTAGTCAGAAGGAACAGAGATATCAGATTCCTGATCAGAAGAATCAGAAAGAAAATCAGTTCTAGGTCTCTTAGAGGGGGAAGGTTGGCTTCCCCTAATTAAGGTAATAAGGTCTTATATGCGGTTTGCTCATCTGTTTTCTAGGCATAGTGCGAGCTTTAGGCCTGAGGAATTTGGTATTTCTAGCTTGAAATGAAGTTGTCGGTTTAATATGAAAGTCTGTAAGCCTGAATACACCCTCAGAAGCCGGTGCCTCCATAGTGGCTCCGGACCCATCCAAGGTAGAGACATCCACAGGTTCCATAGTCGAAGAAGCATCTTGCAGCATACTGGACTCTGAATGGGGCTCAGTAGAGGCCTGCGAATCTGTAGTAGTGGGTATCAGGTGCTGCAAAAGCACCTGACTGAGTAACCGGTGGACTGGTGACTAGCTTAACAGAAGCGTTGTCAGCAGTTTTAGACCTATGCAATCTGTCTCTGTCTTATCCTTACGTTTTTTCAGATCGGTAATCGGATGGCTTAACGAAGCCATTTCAGAGTAAGGAGATCGAGAACGAAAGTATTTAGCTACAAACATAAACAAACACTGAATAGTTCAGGTATTGAACAAGGGACAAAACCGACAGCGAGGGATACAATTCTCTTTTTCCAAAAGAACTTCCCAAGGACACCCATTCATTTCTTGAAACAATTTATAAAAACTTGGAATCTATGGAAGTTTGTGCAAGTAATAGAATGTTTATAAACTGAACTACCATTTCTATCTCATCATATCATAATCATGTTCAGAAATCCTCTTTTTAAGCCATCTCTCAGTTTAAGCCTGACAGACAGCAAGCAATCTAGATTACACCTTTAGTAAGACAGTTGCCATATACAAGTTTAGAATTACAACACAATGGTTTCTTGTTCTGAAATACATGAACATTGGGAGCATGCATCACATTTTCTAGTACCTGAAAATGACCTTGGGGGGAACCCAATGGTGTTTTCAAAAAATGTTTATCAGGTTTTTTCCTGTCTTGTAAACAATTTTAGATGTCCTCCCAGGGTAGTAAATATAGTTTCATCTGCCTTAAAAATGTTCCAGTTTTTTACAACCACTTTTTTTAATTGCTTTGAAGTTGGAGTTGCATTTTACTAAGAAGGCATTGGTAAAACCTGTGTGGTGTAGTCACAGGGTTCGTACAAGACTCTAAAGATGAACCAAGTAAAGGGAGGTATTTTGTCCTCCAGCCCCCTAAGACTTCCTCTTTGATGGATAATAACAACTCATGAGGGTTTCCCCTTTCCAGAAACATGTTGAAAATGTTTTTACATTCTCCGTCAAATATTTCTGGGGTACAACACATTCTGGCAGCCCCCACTAGTGGCCTTTCAAAATGTTCTTCTTACAAGGAAATGGATGACAACTTGACAAATGCAAACAGTGATTCGAAAAAGTAGGTTTTCTGCGTACTTTTGAGAGAAAGCATTTTTGTTTCTAGTCCTTCCACAAGTCCATTTCCAGAAATGCAATCTGGGGTGGGAAAAATGGTGGGTGAATTTTAAAAAGGAAGTAGAGTTAGTTAAGAAATTCAGTGAATTCTGCAACCTGTATGTCAGAAGCTGTCCAAAGGATGAAAATGTCATCCAGTTAATGAAAAAACAGTTGCCAACAGTCTTTGTAAATAGAATTGAACATCAAGTCCTTCTCCAACCAGTACTTAATCAAATTGGTTATGCAAACACTGCAGGCAATTACTACCAAATGAAGAGAACTGGACGTGACTGTAGCCCAAATCAGCTGGTGGCTGAGAGACAGAAAGATGGAAAGAAGTAATCAGAACTATTTTAATTATTTTACATTTGCTGACTGGGTTAGTCCAACTGAGCTGAGTAGCCTATTTTCAGCAGAGACCCGAGGATGAAAGCTCCACAGTAATATACAATTATTAAACAGAGAAAATTAGATAATAAGCAATTGTTACACAATACATACATACAATGTGAGTACAGTTTTACACAAGTAGTTGGCAAAGAGGTTGTGACAGGAGTAATCATCATACCAATACAAAAATACATTACTGATAACAGCAATATTACAAAAGAATTTGTTGTCGTTTTGGCATATATTGATTCAGTAGAGGAGAAAATGAGAGAAATGGAGAGGAAGAGTGATGGCTAAAGGAGGTTAAAGGTTAAGATAAGACTGGAAGTTAGATAATAACTCAAGGAAGGAGGCTAGTGAGATTATACAGGAAGAGAGTGCAAGTGAGAGGGGAGGGGGGTAAAATAGTCTTAGATGCAGGGGAAAGTAATTTAGGGAGGATGAGTGCAGTGGCAAGACCAGTGAGTTTCTAGGTATTCTCTGGTGGATGTTTTGAATTGTTTACGGTGTCTGAGCGATCTAATTTCTAAGGGAAGTTTGTTCCAAGACATGACAGGATTTAGCTGTAGAGGTTGCAAGCAGTTTTGGTCTTGGGTTTATATATTTGCAGCAGGTTTTGGTCAGAGCTGCATAGAGACCTAGGTTGGGGAATATTTATAGGTAATAGGATTTAGGCTAGGACAGAAAGATTGCAGGTATAGAATTGAGTGAATTATCTGTAGTTGAGAGAGGAGGAGCTGGTAGGGCAATTCCAGCCAATCAAAGTGTCTTACAGAAAGACAGTGATGAGATTTATAAGAATGGTGTGCAGTGAATCTAGACACCTTGTTGTGGGTTGATTCGAGTTTAGCTAAGAGTGTAGAGTTCAGATTAGTAAGAATGTTATAGCTATATAATAGGTTAGGAAGAAGGTATGCATGAGAGGGTTATTTTTGCATTGCTTGTTAAGAACTTTTTGTTGCGGTAAAGGAGTCCAAGGTTTTGAAGTGTCTTTTTAATACAGTTATACAAATGTAAATCAAACTTAAGATGGTCATCAATTGTAACTCCTAGAAGTTTTGTGGTGGATTCGACAGTGATAGATGTGTTATTGAGGGACAGTACAGTAAAAGATGATTTGAGATCAGTGAGGTTTTTGGGGAGAAAGAGTAAGATTTTAGTTTTCTTAGGGTTGAGGATTAGTTGGTTGTCACACAGCCTATTCCCATTCAGAGGAATTATCAAATTTTTACCGACTACAGAAAAAGGAGAATCTCACAGAACAAGTATATAGAAACAAGAAAAAATTGCTGAATGTTAAAGGGAAAATACGAGAGGATATGGATAATAAGCATGGGTTTAGAAAGGTTGCTGATAAGAAACTACTTTTTCATAGCAACTCCAGAACACAAAATCTCCTACCATAGCAACTTAGCAGAAAGTAGAAAAGGTTTGTTGCTAAACTCAGGAAGCCTATGACAAGAAAAATAACCAGAAATCCTTCAGGTGTATCATAGATATTTCAGAAATCTTACGCAATTTTTGTATAAAGCAGATGAATGGGGGAAACAAGAAAAGACACGAAAGGAAATATTTATGGAATAATTGACAATATCAAGGTTAGAGGAATATTAGGCTCAAGAATTAGTAGCTTAGATAGGAAGGGATGAGATAAAATGGTGATGTACAATCAACTAGTAGTGAAGTCTCCTGGAACAGATAGTATTCCTATGGAAGTTTGGAAGTTAGGAGGTGAGAAAGTGATAAAGATCTAGAAGGATTTATTTAACAAAACTTTAAAAGAAGGGACAGTGCCAGTATATTGGAAGAAAGCTGTGGTGATTGTATTACCCATAAAGGGTAAATACCCTTCAGGCCAGCTTCATATAGACCAATTTCAATTTTAAATCATGATTTTAAATTGTTTATGTCTACACTAGCTAAGAAAATGGCAAAGGTGTTGTTAAATGTGACATAGATCTAATGTGGTTTCGTGGACAGAAGGCAATATTTGATAACATTAACAAAACAATAATGATCTGGAGGGAAGCAGATTGCAAGAAAGTGCCATTATTGTTGTTGGGTCTTGATGCACAGAAGTTATTCAATAGAGTCAGCATGGATTTTATGAGCAGCGCAATTATAGTATTTGAGTTCATTGACAGAATAATGTTAATTAGGAGTATAAATGAAGAATCATATGCAAGAATTAAGGTGAGAGGAATCCTGTCCAACAAGATATGTTTGAACAGAGGGATCAGATAAGGATGTCTTATTTCCCCTTTATTACTTACTTTATACTTACAGCCACTGGTAAAGAAAACAAGGACTCACAAATTCAAGGATAAAACTAAACATGGTAAATTGAGGTAAGTTAGTTTTGTTCGCAGACAATGTTATTTTGTAATTAATAAATCTAGAAAAGAACATTTTAGTGTTGTAGGACATTTTGAGAGAGCTTCAAGTCTTTTCATGATATAAAATAAATGAAGACAAAATCAAGACTATAGAGGTAAACCATGTACCCACAAGTAAATTGGTTCTGAAATACCCATATGTACAAGTAGTGAAATGTTTTTTAGTCCCTTTAATTTTATACACAGGTCAGGCATATTTTTAAAAAATGAAATCAGAAGACTTGCTGAAATGCTTTATTTTGACTGTAGATTACATCAGCCTCACATTAATATAAAAACTTGTTAACATTTGGTTGCTATTGATCTTAGTACATTTACTTCAAAAATCATTTTTCACTGTTGTCTTGCCTTCTGATAGCATAGGCATAGGTTGGTACTAGGCTATCGGCCCTAAGGCCTATGCAAGCCTAGCCATAACAATTCCCTGGAATTATTATCCCTCAATATTTACTTCTCTGGGCCCCTGTCTAGCAGGGCGACTGACATGATCCCTGGGGTGAATTTCCTATCTCCCATCCAATCATCAAGGTTCCTTTTGAAGAGGGCCAATGAGGAGCTCTGCTTGACATGTATGGGCAGTCTATTCCAGAGTATGGGAAGTCTCTGGGTCAGGAACCTATCCCTCCAGCAAGTTTTGTTCATTGTGATAAGGTTTAGATCCCTGGAGCGTGTGGCTCTGAGGGATTGGGATTTCTTTAAGTGGAGCATGTCCAACAGCTCAGGGTTTGACATGGCCTTGTATGTTAAGCAGAGATCGCCTCTGAGTAGACAATATGCCACAGAGTATAGCTGGAGTTTTTTTAGACGGTCAGCATATGGCATCTGCTTTAGGCCTGTGATTCTTTTAGTGAGGTATTTCTGTGGTCTTTCCAGCTGTTGCAGATGTCTTGTGAGGTACATACCAAATGGGGCATTATACTCTATAATGAGTCTAATGAGGGATGAGTACAGTGGGATAATGACCTCCTTTCTTCTGGATGAAAAGCCCTTAGTGATGAGGTGTGCCAAGTAGAAGGATTTCCAGAGTGTTGTGGCGATGTGGTTATCAAAAGTGAGAAAGTACAGTTTTGTACCTACCATAAATGTAGATGTTCGAAGATCCACATTGCTGCAGTCCTTACACTTGGGTAGTCCGCTGTCCTCGGTCGGCCCGAATATCAAAGTATTAGGCTGACGTCGGTCAAGGCGCTTAAGACTGACATCAGGACGTCAGGGTACAAATGCGCATGACCGACGTCATATCCTCAGTCTTTTCTTGCCCCAGATGTCAGAAGACCCTAAACAGAAAGGTCAAAAAACAAAAGACAGCAAAAAACAACCAACCACCCTTGTACTAACCATATGTACAATATATACAATATTCACAATATGTACAACCCAAACCACACAACCGCCTCTAACTACAGAGGGGAAGGAGGGAGGGTAAATTGGACTGCAGCAATGTGGATCTTCGAACATCTACATTTATGGTAGGTACAAAACTGTACTATGTTCTTCATCTCACATTGCTGCAGTCCTTACACTTGGGTAGAATCCCAAAGCAGAGATAAGGGAGGATGGCAAAACTATAAAACAGTAGGAGCTGCCAAAATGCCCTGTAAAATTGCAGTGGCAAAACCAGCCCTCGATTTAGAGTAAAGTGGAAGGTGATAATGCTTAGAGAAAGTATGCACTGAACTCCAAGTAGCTGCCTCCAAAATATCTTTAGTTGCCACCCCTTAAAAAGCTGTAGAAGTGGCAGTAGCCCTAGTGGAATGAGGCCTAATCCCAGCTGGAATCTCCTTGCCATGATGGGAATAACAGAAAGCAATACAAAACCCAATCCACTTAGAAATAGTTTGTTTTGACACAGGCTTGCCCTGAGAACCCAAAGCAAAAGAAACAAATAACTGCTGAGACTGCCTGAACCCTTTAGTTCTGCTCAAATAATAACGCAACTGCCTGTGTATATCCAAAGTGTGCAAAATCTTTTCCCCTTTATTTTGGGGGTTTGCATAAAAAGTAGGCAAATGAATAGTTTGGTTTAAAGCCACACTAGAAACCACTTTAGGCATAAAGGAAGGATTAGTGCAAAGATACCCTATCCTTATGGAAAATTAAGAAAGGCTCAACTGCCATAAGGGCCTGTAATTCAGAAACCCTTCTCGCAGAGGTAATGGCCAACAAAAAGCAGTCTTCCATGATAAATATTTCAACTCAGCAGTAGCTGCAGGCTCAAAAGGTTGTAGAGTGAGTTTCTCCAACACAAAATTGAGATCCCAAGCAGGAGTAGGAGCTCTCCGTGGGGGTCTTATATTCTTTGCCCCTCTAAGGAATTGCTTAAACAAAGGATGAGAAAACAATGGTGGGTCACAGTCAATTGCTGCAGCATGAACCTTAATAGAAGAGAAGGACAAACCTTTGTCCAGTAACTCAGTAAGATATTGAAGAGCCACACTTAAATTAGGCTTAGAAACATCAAATTCCTTTGCTGTACTCCAAAATAAAAATCTCTTCCATTTATCTGCGTACACTTTCCTTGTACTAGGCCTTCTGGCCTCCAAAATAACATTCAAAACTTGCTGTGGAAGCTGAGACCCTCCAGGGTTTAAAACAGAATATGCCAGGCTGTCAGGTGAAGAGAGTGAAGTTTGACATTGAGTAAATGACTGTTCTCCTGAGACAGCAGGTGTGAAATCGAAGGCAAAGGCCATGGAGGCTCCGCACCAGACTTCTCAGTAATGGGTACCAGTGCTGTCGAGGCCAATCTGGAGCTATTAAAATCATCTTTGGCTTGTCCTGTCTGACCTTCAGGAGTACCTTTGGGAGGAGAGGCAGAGGTGGAAAGGCATACACATGAAGATTGTTCCAATTGAATGAAAGAGCATCCACTTTCCAAGCTGTGGGATGAAACCTTTTGTGCAAAACTTTGGCAGCTGGTAGTTTAGTGGAGAAGCGAACAGATCTATGTCTGGAGTTCCCCATAACACTGTCAATTTCTGAAATACATGAGGATCCAATTTCCACTCGTGGGGATCCATAATTTGCCTGCTCAACACATCTGCTAAGGAGTACTGTGCTCCGGCAGAAACCTTGCCTGAAGATTTAGCTGTAAACTGAGAGCAGTCTCCCACAAAATCATTGCTTGTCTGCATAGAGGATAAGAATGTGTTCCCCTTGCTTGTTGATGTACCACATGACAGTTGTGTTGTCTGTTAGAATCAACACCTGCCCTGGAAGAAGTAAATCCTTGAAAGCTATTAATGCAAATTGGACTGCTAACATCTCCTTCAAATTGATATGTAGATGTTGAAGTCTGGCAGGCCACGTGTCTTGTACCCACTTTCCATTTAGATGAGCTCCCAAGCTTTGTCTGAGGCATCTGTCGTTAGAATCTGACTCGCCTCTGGCCGGGTCACAGAGAGTCCCTTGTTTAGGTGACATTCCTGAGCCCACCACAAAAATTCCTTTTGAATGCAAGGTATTATTTGAATGACAGTGTCCATATCTTGGCAGTGCTGTGTCCATACATTTTTGAGATACCATTGTAGCTTCCTCATATGCAGTTTGGCATTGGGAAGCACCAGAATACAAGATGCCATGAACCCCAAGGCTTGAAGGACTGTCCTTGCAGTCAGCCTGGACTGATGAGACAATTGATGGAAGTAAAGAGAAAGATTCTTTTGTTTGTCCGGGGTCAAAAAGGCCATCCGGGCTGCTGTATTCAGTCTCACACCCAGAAAGCACATGTCCTGAGAGGGTACTAGACTGGACTTTATTTCGTTCACAGAATACCCCAGGCATCTTAGCACTGCTATCACATATTGCAAATGATGAAGAAGTTCGTCCTTTCCTTGGGCCAGAATCAGGCAATCGTCCAAATAAGGATAGATCTGTATTCCTCTTAGCCTGAAGAAAGCTATCACTGGAGCCAGAACCTTCGTGAACACTCTGGGCAGTAGATAAGCCAAAGGGCAATGCAGAGAACTGATAATGAGAAGTCCCAGCTCAAAACGCAGATACTTCCTGCAACTTAGCCTGATAGGAACATGAAGGTAAGCCTCCTTGAGATCCAGAGTCACCATCCAGTGATCTTTGCCCAGCAGAGGTAAAAGCTGTTGTAACGTCAACATTTTGAACTTGGGAATGTCCAGATAAGTGTTGAGGATAGATAAATCCAAAATTGGTCTCCACGTGTTCCCCTTCTTTGGTACTAGGAACAGGCGAGAATAAAATCCTAGGCCCACTTCTGGCAGAGGGACCGGTTGTATGGCCCCTATTTGGAGCAGCAGAGAAATTTGCTTGTGAGCCTCTAGTCTTTGCTGAGGAGGAACGTCCGGCATGCCTTTGAAAGGAGGCAAGGTATGGAAATAAAACCTGTAACCTTGGTGTATGATATCCAATACCCATCTGTCTTGGGTAATCAAACTCCAATTTTCCCTGAAGAGTGCCAACCTTCCTCCCAAAGGTGCTGCCAGGCAAGAAGGATCTGGCAGCTGAAAAGGTAGGTCATTGGGCCTGTTTACGAAAGGACTGGCCCCTGCCCTCACCTGAAGATTGAGCAGGAGAACTCCCTGTTCTAGGTCTGAAGGAGCTCTGAGCTCTGCCCCTGCCACGTCTAGATCTACCCCTAGACTGTGAATCATAAGAAGGGCATGTCCACCCCTTAGCAGGCCAATTCCTACTAAACTTCGGAGGCTGGACTTGCAAAAAATCTTTAACAGTCTGCATAGACTTAGCCTTGTCTTCCATTTTCTTCAAGACTGACTCAACAGGTGAACCAAACAACACATCAGACTGTAAAGGAGCATCCAAAATCCTTGTCTTAACATGTTCAGATAAATTCTGATCCCTCAGCCAGGCGTGCCTGCGAAGAACTGACCCAGTGGCAGCCACCCTAGACGAGGCCTGTACAGCATCAAAACCACATTTATTTATTTTATTTATTTATTTATTTATTTCATTGTAAAGAATGCTTACCCACCTGTTCAGAGACATGTACTAAATCTTGTAATTCCTTACACTCAATGCCTTCCGCCAGAGCATCTACCTTAGACTTCAGTTGAGAAAGAAGATAGTTCTGATATTTCAACATGTGAAACTGGCAATTCAAAGCCCTCATAGCTAAGGTGGAAGAAGTATAGACTTTCTTTCCCCATCTATCCAAAGCTCTGGCCTCTTTATCTGGAGGAACCGGATTTTTTACAACAGAGGCCTTGACACCCTTAGGTCCCTGACTAACCGTTTCTGGGTCTGCCCTAGGACTCTTATAAAGATATTTATGAGCCTCAGGCACCCTATAATACCTATCCGGTTTAACAGGAGCAGGAGGCAAAGAATCAGGATTAAGTGAAGCCTCTGCAAACACATCTTCCACAACATCCAGAACAGGAGGTATAGCCAAAGGCCTATGCTGGGGTAAAAGCAAAAACTCCCTAAGCCTTTTCCTGGAATCAGAGAAGTCCTGACCTTCCCACTTAAAATGTTCCCTCATGGAATGAAGAGTCTCTGAAAAAGAAAAATCTTCTGGAGGAGAAGCAGAAGGGGTCAAATCATCTGCATCAGAATCAGAATAAGGAGAATACTCCTGCAAGTCTTCAGCCGAAGACTCTGAAACATCTGAAGGCTGCTCAAAACTCCCCAACTCTGGTTCCACCCTAGGCCTCTTATCTGGAGGGGGCAAAGAACCTCTAATCAAAGTAATTAAATCTTCTGCCATTTTAAGCATGTGCTTCTTGGGCACAGATCCTGAAGAACTAGGAGTGACACCAACAGAAGCTAAACCTGGCCTGCCTCTGGGAGAAGCCTTAGAAACAGAAGGAGAGGGCCTAACCACCCTAGGAAGGGAGGGGAGTACAGTAACCTGAGAAGCCCCTTCAGCCTGACCTGCCTCCTGAGAGGCCACATCCTGCAATAACAAAGTTTCCCCCTGGGACTCCAGAGAAGCCTCCGTTGGAACCACCGGTTCCACTGACGCCTCTAAAGAACCGGCGTCCGGTACGGACGACTCTTCTTGCCTGGGTTTAGCTGCCTTGTCTTTGCGCTTCTTCGAAGAAGCTGGCGCCGAGCGTCCGACGGCATCTTATAATTGCACCGCTTCCCAAAGACCAACCTGGCACAATCTAACCTTCGCTTAATAGTGCGCTTATTGAACCTAGCACAAAAGCGACACCCAACAACGTCGTGCTCAGGCCCCAAACAAGGAATACACAAAGTATGATAATCTCTATGCGGTATCTGTTTCCCACAAGAAATACAGTTATTCACTTTTTCTGACATCCGGTAAACCACTGAGGCAAGAAAAAACTAAAATATTCCCCAACGGGGTACTTAGCCAACTTTGACTCGGTCTGAAACTCCGAATTCGAAAAATTTCAGAACGCCGAACGGCACTTGCAACGCTGCTTCTGCATCGGACAATGCGGCAAAAAAGACTGAGGATATGACGTCGGTCATGCGCATTTGTACCCTGACGTCCTGATGTCAGTCTTAAGCGCCTTGACCGACGTCAGCCTAATACTTTGATATTCGGGCCGACCGAGGACAGCGGACTACCCAAGTGTAAGGACTGCAGCAATGTGAGATGAAGAACATCACTGTCCACTTGTGTCCCTAAGTCCCTCATCACACTTTCGATGTTTAGTGTCCTACCACTTATGTGGTAGTTCATGGGTACATGTTTTTTTTCCAAAGGGGATAACTATACATTTCTTGGCATTAAGCTTGAGCCCATGGCTCTGGCACCAGGCACCTGTTTCTGTAAGACCCTTTTGTAGAATATCCACATCATTTGGGGATTCAATAATGGCTCCCAGTTTGCAGTCATCTGCAAACTTTGTTAGCCAGAGTCCCTTAGTGTTGGCCTGTACTTCAGAGAAGTAGATGCCAAACAAGAGTGGTCCCAGGACTGAACCCTGAGGTACTCCACTTGTCTGGAGCTGGATTTGGAGTTGGCTACTTTTACAGTCTGGCATAAGGCATTTACATGAACTATGTTACTCAAAATTTGTTATACAAAATGCATTACATGACAGGGCATCATAGCATGTATAGTCTTTGAGATATACAGGATTTCTATTTGCTCTATTGAACGTTATATCATCATATAAAAGGGTATATATATATATATATATATATATATATATATATATACATATTATATATATATATATATATATATATATATATATATATATATATATATATATATATATATATATATATATATATATATATACATATTATATATATATATCTCAAATCAAAGAAAGCACTAACCAATAAAAAACAGTTCCATGAAAAATACCCACTGAGTATTCAAACAATGAAAGAAAAATATATAGCAAAACAGATTGGCAATAACATTTACACAAAAAACTTAACTTATCTGCAAAGGTTAACATGACAATCTAACCATAAACTAAAAGTTAACAAACATAATAAAAGAACTACGAATTATGTAACCCAGCTTCATAGCACAGTGGATAAAGCCCTGACTACATTGCAGGCAACCCCTGTGCAATTAGTGACTTGAGTGCCTGTATGAGCTGACAGGGGAGAGTAGGACTTAGCAGTTGCTGCCAGCTTGCCCATCTTGTAGAAAGGCAGGCAGCTATGGCTTGCCACATGGGTGACAACTAGTGGAAGTACTAAGTATTAACCTAGTGGAGTTTCAAGTTGGTGGAGCCTGCACTGCCATTAGTGCCTTAACACAATGCAATCGAGGTGAGACTGGCATGTTGAGGTGTGCTTCCCCTTAAGGAACTGTGATTGCAGGCTTGGGGGGAGTTGTGGGGAGGTAGGTATAATTAAAACATACTTCCCTTATCCAGTCTATTTCAAGCACAATATCTGTCATAATCCATAACTTTGCCTGTCTCTTGTTATTGTTTCATTTTTCTGCTGACTCTGTCCGACTGCAAAAGTTTCACTCAGAAACGGAATCTTATTCTTAAACATTATTCAAGCATAAAGCTGGCTGGAGTCACCCAGTTAAAGAATATGCAACATTTCCTCAGTCTCTTAACACAATGAAAACTTGCTGCTTCCATGGCACATCTCCTAGACAATTCTTTGCATTTTCCAGTGTTAGCCACAAACCTTCCCAATACCTCACTTGCTTGATGCCACAGTGGTGTCCCTTTGTTGTGACAGACTGCCAAATTTGTGCAAAGCTGTTCAAACTAGAAACAACCAAATGATTGGCTATCATCTATTCTAATGTATTTTGATTTTACAAACAATGAGATCAGTTTGCCAAGTACAGGTATGGCTTTCCACTGAAGGGAAAAGGTACTACTACAGACAACAAAGAACAGGAGGAACACGATATGGGTACACAAGATTATGTCTAGGAGACATAATGGCAGTACACTCTGGAAAGGAAAGATGAGAAATGGACGGTGTAGATCATTGTGTGTATTGTATCTAGTCAGCACATGCATATAAGTTACTGAGCACGTGCAAGATCAGTGCCATTTTGTAGTCAGAGTGAGTGCAGGGATAAATGGAGATGCACATGCGAGTGTGTTTGAAGTAACAAGTCAGTTAATTTATGAAGTTCAAAGTATATGTTCCAGTTACAACTCCTGATGTGTTTATGTATAATAAATGACTTAAACAAATACCCAGCCTCAGTGTCTCATTTGATACACGTGACATGCGACATGGTATCAAACTGGAATTCGAAGTTGAAGCAGCTTACAAACCATGAGTCATGCAGTTAGAAGTGGAGAAATATACAGCAGCCAACTGGCAAACAGGTCTGCGGTTATTCAAAGGTACTTAAACTTGTTTAAATGATTTTTCAGTTGCCGAATAAGTGACAAAGCATTCAAAACGTTCAAAATGATTACAGAGATAAACAAAATGTCTGAAATAGTGACATACTAATAAAAGTATTCAAAATAATCTCAGAAGTGTTCAAAATAATTTCCAAAGTGTTTAAAATGCACGGAAAGGCTACAACAACTAACATTTTTCGCAATGTACTACTTTTTCTTAACTAAACTTTTTGAAGTATCCAAAGTTTCTAGAATGTTCTTAGTCTTAAAGTAAAGCCTTTTCAGAGAGATTGTTATGCAGTTTGGCATAATTACAAGCACCTGGTCTATGCTTATATTTAAATTAATTTTTTGTTATGGCAGAGGGATTTCGCAGACCTGGACTGCTGGTGTTTGACAGCTGAGAATTGGCAAGTTTGAACAAGAATATGACATTTTCATACAGACTGCATTTTCTGATAAAGAAGCATGTACAGAGGCATTTATACTTCTTAATTCAGCTGGCTTGGAAGCCATTGAGAGAGAGCATTCATTTGTGTATGCACCTGCCATGCAGGAGAGGGGGAGAACTGCCATATTGTGATGCAGGCTGAAACGCAGGAAGATGCCAAGTGCTTAAAACATAAATTTAGAGAAATGTGTAACCCTCAAATGGACATTACTATGGAAAGGCACATGCTTTACACAAGAAATCAAAAGCCTGGTGAAACTATAACAGCATACATTACTTATGTGACTTAAGAAATAAAGAAAAAAGGTGCAGATCTGGTGATCTGAGAGATGAGTGGATAAAAGACAGGCGTGTGTGTGGTGTTAATGATGCAGTGAGAGAGATTTTGCTTCGAGACAGTGATTTAATGTTGAGTAAAGTCATCTCAACTGCAACTGTATCGTTATGATCTACAACGAGACTTTTTCCCATGTAATGAAATGTATGCCTTCAACCTTTTGTACTTTTTGCCATCAAAATGGTATCCTGTATGTTTGTTAAACTACCAAATTGTTCTGTAACTGGTGCTTTATGTATGCTAACATATGTTAACAATATCCTTGTATCTGGAGCTTTTCTCCCCGGGCCTCCACTGAAAAAGGACCTGTGTCCAGTCAGACTTTCTGGTAAACAAATGTAAAATAAAATAAATAAGTAGAGATTTGTCAACTACATTAGCTTAAAGAAAAGCATACAAATATGCTTACGAGAGAAAAGCATGCATGCAGTATCTCATGCAGTATCTGCCAGTGCGAATGTTGATAGTGTACAACATAAAGCGAAGATAAAAAAGCGATATGAACCGAGAAGTTGTGCCACACCTAACCTCATTGTTAACTGTTGTAATTGTGGAGGTAGTCAAACCTAAATGAGAGACGTGCTTAGCTTTTGGTCAGTAGTGTCACAGATGTAAAAAGTGGAATAATTTCAAAAGACTTTGCAAGTCTAAAGTGACACATACTTTTTTTAAAATAGAGCATCTGAAGAAGCAAGTAGATCAGCTAGAGAGCTGTGAGCAAACTTTCTATGTTGGTGTCTCTGTGATCAATAAAACAGTTAACACAGTAGATTGTCAGCTGGCAGCAAAGACTAATTTTTGTACTGTACGAATTACTGGGAAACCTGTAGAGCTTAAAGAAGACATTGGATCCTAGTGCTCTGTTATATCAGCACAAATGGTTGCTGAAGTAAAAGCTGGTGAGAAACTTGATTCAGCAAAGTGTGCAAACTGCATAACTAGTTACTTACGGTGCTAAAGAGATTCAAAACAGATGGTGCAGTAGTTCTCACATACCATTCTGCTGGGAACAGCTATGACTTGCAGTTTTAAGTAGTCAAAAGACATGTGCAGTCATTGTTAGGCCTCAAAGACAGTGAGAATGGGACTGGTTTCATTTAATAAAGAGGTCCACTATACAAGTCTGAATAATGACAGTTTTACACAGAATATTTTAATGGATATGATGATATTTTCAAGATGAACTTGGCAAACTTCCAGTCACATATTCCAAGAAGTTAAACCATGAAGTAAGCCCAGTTATCAGATCAGCAAGGAAAGTTCTAGTAGCAATGCAGAGCAAAGTAAAAGCAGAACTTGACAAAATGGTGAATTTGGGTGCTCTTACTCAATTAAAAGAACTGACTGAATGGGTATTCTCTATGGTCGTAGCTCATAAGAAAAGCTGAGATGATATTTGAATATGTATTGATCCTTGAGACTTAAAGTGCTTAAACATCCTCATCATCCAAAGGGAACAGTAGAAGTAGCCTCTCTCATGCCAAATGCCACTGTTTTTTTAGTCTTATAATTTTTTTAGTCTTATATGCGAAAAGTTCCTTTTGCAAATTTCGATGGATTGCAAATCTTCATTGTTAACCACTTTCAGTACACCATTTGGTAGATATAGATTTTTGAGAATGCCATTTGGGATAAATTCTGCCAGTGAAGTATTTCAATGTGCAATGGAGCAATTTTTTTCTGGTTATCCATGTGCTATAATAGTAGAACACATTATTGTAGGGGCAATGGTGAAGATGAACATGATGGAAGCCTCAATAAAGTTCTATACCATGCACATGAAGTAAATCTTAAACTGAATCTTTAGAAAGGCAAATTCAAACTGAAATAAGTTACTTATGTGGGTCATTTGTTTACCAGTGCTGGCTTACAACCACATCTGTCTAAACAAGCAGCAATTCTTTAGATGCTAGTTCCAGACAATGTCAAATCTTTACAATGTTTTCTTGGTATGGTCAACTATTTAGAAAAGTTCATCCCAGACCTTGGTGAGCTTTCAGCACCGTTACATGAGTTGACACACAAAACTATTAACTGGTCCTGGTTGGAACACCACCAAAGAGCATATGATATTCTGAAACAGAAAACTGCCAGTCCACCCACATTAAGATTTTATGATGTTTACAAACCAGTGACTCTTTTGTATGATGCTTCTAAGTATGGTCTTGGTGTAGCATGCCTTCAAGAAGGTGCATCAGTAGCCTATGCATCCAGAACTTTAACACAAACTGAGATGCAGTATGCACAAGAGCTTTTGGTAGTAGTGTTTTGAGTTCAAGTTCAGTGATTACATTTATGGCAAACCTACCCAGATAGACTGATCACCAGCCTCTAGTGACAATTCTGAAAAACCCAACACATACAGCCCCAGCACGCATGCAACGCATGATGTTAAAATTGCAAAAGTACAACTTCAATATTGTTTATACAAAAGGCAAATTTTATAGCTTGCTTATGTTTTGTCAAGAGCACCCAGACAAACAACAGAACAGCATGACAATGAGTAAGCAGACTTCAAAGTCATGGGAATCATGGAAGTCAAAAATTGTTCATCACGTCTTGATGAACTCAGAAATCACAGAGCTTCAGACCCAATTCTCCAGAAGATGAAAAACGTTATGAGTCAAGGATGGCTAGCATGACAAACTAGTTTACCACTGGACATAAAGAGGTATTTTCCTTATACAGAGGAGCTTCTGATGGAAGATGGAAACATCATGAAAGGTCCGAAAGTGGTAATTCCTTCAGCATTACAACAGGAATATATCAAGATTTTGCATCGTGGTCAGCCAGGTACTGATTCAAAGAAGGGCAAGGGGCATAGTATTTTGGCCTTCTAAGTCAAAAGATATAGCTATGGAAACTCTAGCATGTTCAATTTGCAGCAGCACTAAATTTCACCAACAAAAAGAACCACTTCAGATAAACCAGATTTCTGAATTACTATGGTCTTTTGCTACTGATATTTTTGAATGAAATGGTCAACATTACTTAGTGTTAGTAGACTCTTATTCAAATTGGTTTGAAATTGACCTTCTTCCTAACTTAACATCCAGCACTGTCATTACAAAATTGAAGAGACATTTTTCTGTCCATGATAGTTCACACAAAGTCATATATGGCAATGGTGCACAGTTTACAAGTCAGCAGTTCAAGACATTTGCTGAGCCTTGGGACTTTGTCCATGTTACTAGTAGTCCTGAGTATCCACAGTCCAATGGATTAGCTGAGCGTTCAGTTCAAAGTGTGACGTACCTGTTGGAGAAATCTAAGAAAGATGGTACCGATGTTTATCTTAACCTACTTAATCTCAGAAACATTCCTGGAGATAATTTGCTTGGTTCACCTGCTCACAGATTGATGTCCAGACAGACTACAACAAGTCTTCTGCTCAGTAAATAATTATTGATACCAAATGCAAACAACAACTCAACTTTGAGAAAACACCAGCCACAAAAGTTGTACTACGCTAAATCCAGCAAACGTCTCAGACCATTAAGACAAGGAAAGATTGTGAGAATGCAAACAGCTAAAGGATATGACCTAGTGGGAATTGACAAGAATATTTGTGAAGAACTGCGATCTTACATCGTATAATATGAAGGAATAAATTTCAGATTACCAGTCTCTGAACCAGTGATGCAGCAAACTGCCTGTGCCAGAGAGTATTTCTCAGAGTGGCTTTACACTTGTTTGAATTCCAGAGAATGGTGCACTTTCTTCAAGTAATCGTTATGTAATTCCCGAAGTTCCAATTGCAAAAGAATCCCCACAGAATGTTTCTGTTGCTAAACCCAAAGTTTTTATGTGACCAGATTGTGTAGAAATTCCAGAGCCAATCTAAAATGCACACCGACTTGGACTTGAATTAATTTGTTGTTAAATGTTACTGTGATATCTAGCTGGTAAAATATCTTGTTCTCCTATTGCATGTCGAACATATCAAAGAAGGAGGATGTAGATCATTGTGTGCACTGTACCTAATCAGCCACTGTTGCTAGCTAGTATCTGCATTTAAGTTGATGAGCATGTGGCAAGATAGTACAGTTGTGTACACTTACCATAAATGTAGATGTTCGAGTGTCTTCACTGTTGCAGTCATCACATTTGGGTTATCCCTGCCAAGGTAGCCCTCGGCCAGCCTGAATACCAGAGACTTAGTATTTCTGCATCGGTTGCTGTCACTTGAGGAGTGACGTCAGGTCATCAGTGGTATAAAGGAAGGCAGCCGACACCATTACATCAGTTTTGCTTGTCCTAACCGGTCAGGAGCCCCCAAAATAGGAGGCCAGAGTCTGGTGGCAAAACCCCACCAGTGGAAAATAAATACCAATATGTCCCTTGTAAGGAAAGGAGAACATCAAGGAAGACAGGTAAAGTACAGTTGTGTACACTTACCATAAATGTAGATGTGAGTGTATTCACTGTTGCAGACATTACATTTGGGTAATCTGCTGGCAGGTTGCTCTCAATCAGCCTGATTAACAAAGTTTTGGATCCTGCATCAGTTGCTGTCCCTTCTTCCATGATGTCAAGTCGTCAGGGGTATAAAACATGCAGCCGATGCCATTACATCAGTTTTTCTTGCCCCAGATGTCAGGTGCCCCCCAAATGGGGAGCAAAAAATATATATATGTATATAATTTAAAACACAAAAAATATACCTCCCGACAAAAGCAAATACACTAAAAAGGCTTTTAAGCATAGTAAAAGAAAGGAGAGGTATGGTAAGAGAAAAAACTGGGAGCTGGAGGGTGGGTAACCAGGACTGCAACAGTGAATACACTTGAACATATACATTTATGGTAAGTGTACACAACTGTACTATGTTCTTCGTGTTTCACTGTTGCAGTCATTACATTTGATTAGAATCCCAAAGCTACGGTTGGGAGGATGGATTTATACAGCATTAGGAGCAGCTATAAGGGGCCCTGCAGGACAACAGTGGCAAAGCCAGCTCTGGATTTAGAAAAGAGAGGTAAATGGTAATGTTTGGTGAATGTATGAACTGAGCTCCAGGTAGCAGCTTCTAGAAGGTCTCTGGTAGGAACCCCGCTAAGAAAGGCTGCAGAAGACAATGCAGCCCTGATGGAATGAGATCTGATCCCCTTGGGGATAGGTGTACCATGGTGCATACAGCTGAAACAAATACAACGGTTTATCCATTTGGAAATAGTCTGCTTTGAAATAGCCTTTCCCTCTGCCCCTGCAGCAAATACTACCAGTAGTTGTTCAGATTTTCTTAGAATTTTGTCGTGTTTAAGTAGAATCCAAGTTGTCTGTGTACATCCAATGAATGCAGAATCAGCTCACTCTTGTTCTGTGGATTGGGAAAGAAAGTTGGCAGATAAATGGTCTGATTAAGAGCCACACTGGATACAACCTTAGGCATGAAAGATGGATTGGTCCTGAGAGCCACCCTGTCCAGATGAAAAATAATGAAAGGGCCCACTGCCATAAGAGCCTATAATTCTGAAATCCTTCTAGCTGAAGTGACTGCTAAAAGGAAAGCTGTTTTCCAGGAGAGAAATTTTAGGTCTGCAGTAGCAGCTGGCTCAAAAGGAGGGAGAGTGAGTTTTTCCAAAACAAAATTGAGGTCCCATGCAGGAGTTGGTGCTCTCCTGGGAGGTCTTAAATTTTTGGACCCTCTGAGATACTGCTTTAGCAGAGGATGAGAGAAGAGGAGAGGTTCTGTGTTGTAATGAGCTGAAATGGCAGAGGCATGGATTTTTATGGAAGAAAAAGATAGGCCCTTGTGAAGCATCTCAGTTAAGTATTGCAGAATCTGAGGAATGTTGGGCATTGCTGTGCTTATTCCTTGTGATTGGTTCCAGACACAGAATCTTTTCCATTTGTCAGCATAAGATTTTCTGGTACTAGGCCTTCTAGCCTCCAAAATGACATCCATCACAGGTTTGCTGAGGGATGCCAAGGATGAAATTAGTTGATTAGCCACGCTGCAAGATTCAAAGTTTGGAGCTGAGTGTGCAGAATTACGTAGTTCTGCTAAGACAGTAGGTAAGGTGTCTGAGGCAGATGCCACGGAGGAAGGTGTGACACATTGCGCAGAAGTGGGTACCAGTGTTGGCGAGGTCAGTCTGGAGCAATCAGAATCATTTTTGGTTTGTCCTGTCTGACTTTTAGTAGAACTTTGGAGAGCAGAGGCAGAGGGGGAAAGCATTTACTGATCATTTTTCCAGCTAAATGATAGAGCATCTACTTTTCAAGCTTTTTTGTGATGAATTCTTGTGCAGAATTTGTCTAACTAATAGTTCTGGGGTGAGGCAAAAAGATCTATGTCTGGGCTCTCCCATTTGCATGTCAACATGTTGAAAACTTGTGGTTCCAGTTTCCATTTGTGTGGGCCCATTAGATTTCTGCTTAGTTAGTCTGCCAGAGTATTTAGCTTTCCTGGCAGGAATTGAGCTTATAGTTGTATTTGATAGGTCAAGGCCGTGTTCCACAATGCCATGGCTAGTCTGCAAAGGGGGTAAGGAATGTGTACCCCAGTGCTTGTTTATGTACCACATAACTGTGGTGTTGTCTGTTTTTATCATTAGTTGTCCTGGATGAAGGTAGTCCTTGAAGGCTGTCAGTGCATTCTGTACAGCTAGCATCTCTTTCTGATTGATATGTAGGTGCATTTGATTTGGGCTCCATTTGCCCTGAACGCACTTTCCTGCCAGATGAGCCCCCCAAGCATAGTCTGATGCACCTGTAGTTAGGGTTTGGGCGGCAGGAGGTGGAATGAATGGCAGTCCCTTGTTTTGGTGGCAGGCATCTGCCCACCATAGGAACTCTAGCTGCAGGCAAGGTATAATAGGAATCATTGTTTCCAGGCTGTGACTGTGTTGGCTCCATAAACTTTTTGAGTACTCCTGAAGTTTCCTCATATGCAGTCTTGCATATGGAATTAGAAGAATGCAGGAGGCCATGAACCCCAAGGCTTGCAGAATTTGTCTTGCAGATAGCAGGGTTTTTGTGGCCACTTGTTTGAAGTAAGTCACCAATTGAATTTGCTTTTCTGGCATTAGGTACGTCATCTGGGCAGTTGTATTCAAGCTTGCACCCAGGAATGTAATTTTTTGAGAGGGTACCAGTTGTGATTTCTCTTCATTTATGGTGTACCCTAGACAAGTTAGAACCCTTTTTACAAACGCCAGATGCTTTAGAAGAATGTCCTTGTTTTCAGCCTGAATTAGACAATTGTCCAGGTATTGATATATTTGAATATTTCTTTGCCTGCAAAATGCATTTACTGGTGCCAGGTACTTTGTGAAGACCCTGGGCACAGTAGATAAGCCAAAGGGCAGAGCGGAGAACTGGTAATGCAAACGGAGGTATCTTCTGCAAGATTCCCTGATTGGGATATGCAGGTAAGCCTCTTTTAAGTCTAGAGTTACCAACCAGGCATCTTTGCTTAGCATAGGTAGTAATTGTTGAAGAATCAGCATCTTGAACTTTGGAATGTCCAGAAATATGTTTAGAGTGGTTAAGTCCAGAATTGGACGCCATGATTTGTCTTTCCTGGGTACCAGGAAAAATCTTGAATAGAAACCTTGTCTCTTTTCCTCTTCTGGTACTGGTTGAATAGCCCCCATGTTCATGAGGGACAGAACTTGTTTCTGGGCCTCTGCCCACTGATTTGGGGGCAGATCTGGCCATCCATTTGGGATTGGCAACATGTGGAAATGAAATCTGTATCCCTGGGATACTATATTTAAAATCCATTTGTCCTGGGTAATAAGTTGCCAGTTTTGTGCATGAAGTGCTAGTTTTCCCCCCAAAGGGGCGGCTAAAAGATAAGTGCTTGGTGATTTAGAGGGAGGTCATTGAGACTGTTTACCATAGGAAGGTGCCTTGCTGTTTCCAGATTTGGAGGTGGAGGCACCCCATTGTTTTGTTCTAAAAGTTCCTTGTGACTGAAACCTGGAGCTTTTAGAATGTCTTGATTTGACTTGAGTGGCTCTCGAGGGGACTGGAAAGGACCAGTTCTTAGAAGGCCAGTGCCTACTAAATCTTGGAGGTTGCACTTGTAAGAAATCTTTCACAGATTTAGCTTTATCTTCCATCTTTTTTAACACTTCTTCAGCCTTATTACCAAAAAGATGGTCCTGTTGTAAAGGAGCATCCAACAATTTTGCTTTAACATGGTCAGGTAGAGTTTGCTCTTTGAGCCAAGCATGCCTTCTTAGCACAGATCCAGTTACAGCAGCCCTGCAAATAGGCCTCCAAGGAATCAAAACCACATTGCAAAGTATGTTTTCCAACTTGTTCAGCTGAATGTAATAAGTCCTGCAAATCTTTATTTTCCACACAGTCAGAGATTAACATCATTTTTTTAAGTAGTCCCATGATATGCTGTTGATATTTAAGCATATAAAATTGACAGTTTAAAGCCCTGATTTCCAAGGGTGCAGACGTGTAAACCTTCTTACCCCATCTATCCAGCGCCCTGGAATCTCTATCAGAAGGGGTAGGATTTTTAGCAGTAGAGGCTTTAATGCCCTTGGGACCCTGAGAAATGGATCAGCAATAGGATTTTTGATAAGGAATTTGTGGGAGTCAGGAACCCTGTAGTATCTGTCTGGCTTACTATGAGCCGGAGGCAAAGAAGCAGGAGTCATACTAGATTTTGAAAAAACATCATCAACAATGTCTAGAACAGGAGGTATAGCCAAAGGCCTATGAAGAGGAAGAAGAAGAAAATCTGTAAGTCTCTTTTTAGATTCAGAGAAATCCTGACTTTCCCAGTGGAAATGTTCCCTTAAGGTATGTAAAGTTTCCCCAAAAGAGAAATCCTCAGGGGGAGAAGCAGAAGGAATGGATTTGTCTGCATCAGAGTCCTCATAAGTAGGAATAGACAAATCCTGTTCATTAAAAGAGTCATAAGAAATAGAATCCTGTTCAGAAGATTCATAATCAATGTCTTGCCAAGGCCTCTTAAGCAGGAGGGGGTTAGCTACCCCTGATCAAGGTAATTAAATCTTCAGCCATTTTGATCATTTGTTTTTTAGGCATAGGGGCCTGCACACGTGGCTCAAGCATCGTTATTTAGACATAGAAATAGATTTTGGTCTTAGTTTTGAAGATGGCATTGGTTTAATATACAAATCTTTAGGCCTGAAAACACCCTCAGAAGCCGGTGCCTGCACAGTGGCTCCGGACCCATCTAAGGTAGAGACATAGTACAATTGTGTACATACCATAAATGTAGATGTTCGAGTGTATTCACTGTTGCAGTCATTACTCTTGGGTTATCCTGCTGGCAGGCTACCCTCAGTCGGCCAGAATTCCAAATTCTAGGTCCGGCGTCGGTTGCTGTCACCTCTTTCCTGACGTCAGTGCGCCAGGGGTATAAAAGATGCAGTCGACACCATTTTCTTCAGTTTTTCTTGCCCCAGATGTCAGGTGCCCCCAAATTGGTAGGCTGAAAAATAAGCCAATAAAAAGGCATGCACAAAAATAACATTTCCTTCATCTACAAGCAAATACACCAAATAGGTTGTATAGGATAGAGAAGTGCAGATAAGTCCCAGCAAAGAAAAGGGGGATGGTGGGTGGGTAACCTGGACTGCAACAGTGAACACACTCGAACATCTACATTTATGGTAGGTACACAACTGTACTATGTTCATCGTGTTTCACTGTTGTAGTCATTACTCTTGGGTTGAATCCCAAAGCTGAGAATGGGCAGCTGGGCTAAATAGGATTAGGGGAGGCTATGAGGCCCTGCAGAACTGCAGTGGCAAAGCCTGCTCTGGACTTAAAGTAAAGAGGTAAGTGGTAGTGCTTTGTGAAAGTGTGCACTGAACTCCAAGTTGCGGCCTCTAAGATATCCTTGGTTGGTACTCCTCTGAAGAAGGCTGCTGAAGTGGCTGCTGCTCTGGTGGAATGACGCCTAATGCCCTTAGGCACTGATTTGCCATGTTGAAAATAACAGAAATGGATGCAATGGCCTATCCATTTAGAAATAGTCTGTTTTGAGATAGCCTTTCCTTGTGATCCTACAGCATATGACACTAAAAGTTGTTCAGTCTTTCTGAAAGCTTTAGTCCTGTCCAAGTAGAAGCGTAACTGCCTGTGTATGTCCAAAGAATGCAGAATGTTCTCACCCTTGTTCTGTGGATTTGGATAAAAGGTAGGCAAGTGAATGGTTTGGTTGAGGGCCACACTGGACACCACCTTAGGCATAAATGTAGGGTTTGTCCTCAGGGAAACCCTGTCTGGATGAAAAATGATAAAAGGTTCCACAGCCATGTGTGCTTGTAACTCCGAAACTCGCCTTGCAGAGGTTATTGCTAGGAGAAGAGCAGTATTCCAGGATAAGAATTTTATATCTGCTGTTGATGTTGGCTCGAAAGGAGGCAGTGTGAGTTTTTCCAAAACATAACTGAGGTCCCAGACCAGAATTGGTGCTCTCCTTGAAGGCCTAAGGCCTAATGTTTTTGGCCCCTCTGAGGTACTGCCTTATTAGTGGATGTGAAAAGATAGGTGGTTCCGTATTGTAATGGGCTGAAAAGGCAGAGGCAAGAATCTTTATTGATGAGAAAGAAAGGCCTTTGTTCAGCATCTCAGTTAGGTATTGTAAAATTTGAGGGATATTTGGTACACACGTGTCAATGCATTGTTCCTGGTTCCAAGCGCAGAATCTCTTCCATTTTTCTGCATAAGATTTTCTGGTACTGGGCCTCCTGGCCTCCAAGATAACATCCATAACAGCTTTTGAAAGAGGAGTGTTCTGAAAGGCTACATTATCTGCCATGCTGCCTTGGCTGTGCAGGATCAGATTGTTTTGTTGGGTCAGCAAGTGAAGTTTGAGGCAATATCCATGCTGGACCTTGAGACAAGCTCTTTAGGATTGGGTACCAGTGCTGGTGTGGCCAGTCTGGTGCAATCAGTATCATTTTTAGCTTCTCTTGTCTGACCTTTAGGAGTACACTGGGAAGGAGAGGCAGTGGAGGAAAGGCATATACTGTTAGATTTTTCCAGCAGAAGGATAGGGCGTCCACTTTCCATGCTTGCTTGTGATAAATCCTTGTGCAAAATCTCTGTAATTGGCAGTTGTGAGGGGAGGCAAATAGATCTATGTCTGGGCATCCCCATTTCCTTATTATCATGCTGAAGACTTGTGGATCCAGCTTCCATTCATGGGGATCCATGAGGGTTCTGCTTAGTTCGTCTGCCAGAGCATTTGTTTTTCCTGGCAGGAATTGTGCTTGCAGGTGAACTTGAAAAGCCAATGCTGTGTCCCATAAGGTCATTGCTTGTCTGCAGAGGGGGTAGGAATGTATACCTCCCTGTTTGTTTATGTACCACATGACCACACGTCTGTCTTTATCAGTATCTGTCCTGGATGAAGCAGGTCCTTGAAAGCTGTCAGGGCATTTTGAACAGCTAGCATCTCTTTTTGATTGATGTGAAGATGCATCTGGTTTGCAGGCCATGTGCCCCGAATACATTTTCCTGCCATATGGGCCCCCCAGGCATAATCTGATGCATCCGTTGTCAGTGTCTGGCTGTGGGTAAACTGAATGGCAAACCCTTGTTGTGGTGACAGGCTTCTGCCCACCATTGAAACTCCTGTTGCAGGCAGGGAATGAGTGCAATTACAGTCTCCAGGCTGTGGCAATGCTGAGTCCAAACACTTTTTAGATACCATTGTAGTTTCCTCATATGCAGTCTGGCATATGGAATTAGTAGAATGCAGGATGCCATGAAACCCAAGGCCTGCAGGATTTTCCTTGCAGATAAGTGAGTTTTTGTTGCCAATTTCTTGAAGTAAGTATTCAGCTGCTTTTGTTTCTCTGGCGTGAGATAAGCCATCTGGGCAGATGTATTTAAGCTTGCACCCAGGAATATTATCTCTTAAGAGGGCACTAGTTTTGATTTCTTTTTGTTTACTGTGTACCTCAGGCCAATTCATAATCTTTTTACAAACGCTAGATGCTTTAGAAGAATGTCTTTGTTCTCTGTTTGAATTAGGCAGTCGTCCAAGTAGGAATATATCTGAATTCCTCTTTGTCTGCAAAATGCAATTACTGGTGCCAGGCATTCTGTGAAGACCCTGGGCGCAGTAGATAAGCCAAAGGGCAGTGCAGAGAATTGGTAATGCATTGAGCCAGCTATGAATCTGAGGTATCTTCTGCATGATTGTCTGATTGGGACATGCAGGTATGCCTCTTTTAGGTCCAAAGTTATGAGCCAGGCCTTCTTGCCCAGCATGGGCAGTAGCTGCTGTAGAGTCAACATCTTGAATTTTGGAACTTCCAGAAACTTATTTAGTATTGACAGGTCCAGTACTGGTCTCCAGGTTTTGTCCTTTCTGGGTACTAGGAAAAGTCTGGAGTAAAATCCTTGCCCCTGCTCTTGTTGTGGTACTTGCTGTATGAAAATCACCAAAACACATAGCGTGAAACAACACTTGACAACAGGGTAGGCTACACAAATGTATCCGAGGTGTTGAACTTCTAAATAAGAGTGACAGTTCAAAATGTGAGTAGTAAGTTGTTCAAAGGCAACACTCTTAAACAGCGGTCCACAATAATCCACATAGAAGCCAGTAAAATCCAATAGTTTAATATACGCAAGGTCCAAAACAAGACAAAACAAGTAACGTAAAACACTCAAAAAAGCATTTTTCGTTCAGTACACTGCCCAACTTCTTCAGACTTACAACTACGCTGTAAGCATACTCCATTTAAATACTTAGTTAACATATTAAATTAATTAAGGCGGCATTCTGTGAACAGCTGATCAACCCACCCGAAACAGGTTGCTTGCTTCAAATGGACAAAAACACCAATCCAATTGGTGTAACAGAAGCAGTCCTCTAATACGTAAATAGTAATTAAAAAGTTGGTTTGGATGTTAATAAGTTATAATATGCAACAACCAAAGTTGTAAAAAACATGTATGTACATATTAAAAATGTACATGTTTCAATGGTAGGTAGTGCAATGTTAAAAACCAAATATATAAAATATAACATTTAAATTTAAATTTAAATGGGACACCCAGAGTAAAAATGACTCTGAAGTGTACCTATAATAAACAATGCCCAAAAAAAACATGTATGTACATATTAAAAATGTACATGTTTCAATGGTAGGTAGTGCAATGTTAAAAACCAAATATATAAAATATAACATTTAAATTTAAATTTAAATGGGACACCCAGAGTAAAAATGACTCTGAAGTGTACCTATAATAAACAATGCCCAAAGTACAATGACTTACCACAAGAAACCCCAAACTGGTTAGTGAATCTTACTTAATTTTGACAATTGTCCTACTTCAGCAGATACCCGTGTCCAAACAGTACCCTTGTTACATAAATGTATATATAAAAATGTGTATGGTATTAATATATGATCAATGGACCCTCCCTCCAATATGAAACTAATACAATTTAAAAAATAATAAAAATAAAATAAAATATTTAACCTTAAACCTGTATGTAAAAACAGAAAATATTTCGCCCGCAGTGGTTATGTCCCTCTACACTAACTCACGTCGTGTTTATTTGTTGAAAACCTTGTTCTCTTCCTTAAAAATGTATATATGTGTATAAAATTCCTTCCGGAGTGACCAATTAAGTGTACAGGGCGAATTAACCGAATTCGGGTGTCTGGTACACCTAACCGGAATTTTCTGTCATAAAAAGTGATTCTATCTTAATAGACTATTCAATTTAAGTATACACATAATTGAACAAGCCTCGTTGAGGCCAGGGGTTTTGTGTGCTGCCAAACGTAACTGCCAACTCAATTCCTTCTTTTCTAATTGGAGCCTTAATAAATTTTCGTTGACAAGATTAGTGTTGTCGATCAAAACTTGGTTAATCTATTTGACTTCATGGTCATTGACCTTACATACAGGTTTAAGGTTAAATATTTTATTTTATTTTATTTTTATTATTTTTTAAATTGTATTAGTTTCATATTGGAGGGAGGGTCCATTGATCATATATTAATACCATACACATTTTTATATATACATTTATGTAACAAGGGTACTGTTTGGACACGGGTATCTGCTGAAGTAGGACAATTGTCAAAATTAAGTAAGATTCACTAAACAGTTTGGGGTTTCTTGTGGTAAGTCATTGTACTTTGGGCATTGTTTATTATAGGTACACTTCAGAGTCATTTTTACTCTGGGTGTCCCATTTAAATTTAAATTTAAATGTTATATTTTATATATTTGGTTTTTAACATTGCACTACCTACCATTGAAACATGTACATTTAAATATGTACATACATGTTTTTTACAACTTTGGTTGTTGCATATTATAACTTATTAACATCCAAACCAACTTTTTAATTACTATTTACGTATTAGAGGACTGCTTCTGTTACACCAATTGGATTGGTGTTTTTGTCCGTTTGAAGCAAGCAACCTGTTTCGGGTTGGTTGATCAGCTGTTCACAGAATGCCGCCTTAATTAATTTAATATGTTAACTAAGTATTTAAATGGAGTATGCTTACAGCATAGTTGTAAGTCTGAAGAAGTTCGGGCAGTGTACTGAACGAAAAACGCTTTTTTGAGTGTTTTACGTTACTTGTTTTGTCTTGTTTTGGACCTTGCGTATATTAAACTATTGGATTTTACTGGCTTCTATGTGGATTATTGTGGACCGCTGTTTAAGAGTGTTGCCTTTGAACAACTTACTACTCACATTTTGAACTGTCACTCTTATTTAGAAGTTCAACACCTCGGATACATTTGTGTAGCCTACCCTGTTGTCAAGTGTACTTGCTGTATGGCCCTCATGTCCATGAGGGCTGTAATTTGTTTTTGTGCCTCTGCCCATTGACTGTGTGGCAGGTCTGGCATACCTTTTGACCTTGGTAGAGTGTGAAAATGGAACCTGTAGCCTTGGGACACTATGTTCAGGACCCATTTGTCTTGGGTAACTATTTGCCAGTTTGATGAAAAAAGTGCGAGTTTTTCCCCTAAGGGGGCTGCCAAAAGAAAAGTGCTTGGATCTGGCAGAGGAAAGTCATTGGGACTGTTTCCTGTAAGGTTGTGATTTGTCCTCTCTGCTTTTGGAGGTAGGAGCACCCCATTGTTTAGGCCTGTATGAGCCTTGGGGCTGAGATCTGCCTCTTTGTCGTCTGTCTGACACTGGAAAGGACCAATTTTTAGAAGGCCAGTTCCCGCTAAACCTGAGTGGCTGTACCTGTAAGAAATCCTTGATTGTCTGCATGGATTTTGCTTTATCCTCCATTTTTTTCTACACCTCTTCTGCTTTAGTACCAAATAAAGTATAACGCTGTAATGGTGCATCTAATAATTTTGCTTTAACATGATCAGGCAGATTCTGTTCCTTTAACGAAGCATGCCTTCTAATAACAGAACCTGTAACAGCGGCCCTGCAAGAGGCCTCCAGAGAATCATAACCACATTGCAAAGTATGCTTTCCCACTTGTTCAGCTGCATGCAATAAATTCTGCAATTCCTTGTTCTCTGCACATTCAGTATTTGTCAACAATTTCTGTTTAAGCAGTGACATTAAGTATTGCTGCTATTTAAGCATATGAAACTGGCAATTTAAAGCCCTTACAGCCAAGGTAGCAGAAGTGTAGACCCCCCCCCCATCTGTCTAGAGCCCTAGAATCCCTACCAGAGGGGACAGGGTTTTTTGCAGTGGAAGCTTTAACCCCTTTGGGACCCTGAGAAATAGTTTCTGGTCAGCAGCGGGGTTTTTATATAGGAATTTGTGAGAATCCGGGACCCTGTAGTATCTGTCTGGCTTAGCAGGTGCAGGGGGTAAAGAATCAGGAGACAGGCCGGACTCTGAAAATACATCATCTACAATGTCTAGAACAGGTGGAATAGCAAGGCATCTGTGCTGAGGAAGTAACAAGAAATATCTGAGCCTTTTCTTAGATTCAGTGTAATCTTGGCTCTCCCAGTGGAAATGCTCCCTCATGGTATGCAGGGTTTCCCCAAAGGAATAATCCTCAGGAGGAGAGGCTGAAGGAATGGATTCTTCAGCATCAGAATCCTCATAGGGAAGCATAGAGTAATCCTGTTCAGAAGAGGAATCAGAGGAAATAGAAACCTGATCAGAAGAATCATACTCTGTCTCTTGCCTAGGCCTCTTATCAGGAGGGGGATGGGAAACTGATCAAAGTAATTATGTCTTCGGCCATTTTGAGCATCTGTTTTTTAGGCATGGAAGTCTGAGTAGGAGAATGCTGAACTTGTTTCTTTGTCTTTAGAGCTGATTTAGTCTTGGTCTCTGTAGCTAAAGATGGCTTAATATATAGTTGTGTAGGTCTGAAGACACCCTCAGAAGCCGATGCCTGCTCAGCGGCTCCGGACCCATCTGAGGGAATGATTTCCGAGTGTCCAATACCTTGAGTATCCAGAGGCCCAGTCGGCTCCATGTGGGAGTCGGAAGCGGCCTGTGGCTCTGAGGTAGCGGGCGCCAGGGGCTGCGAAAGCGCCTCACTGGGAGCCGGCGAACCGGCGACTGGCCTAGCAGAGGACTCGTCGTCGGTTTTGGACCTCAGATGCCTATCCTTTTCCTTGTCCTTGCGTTTTTTGTAAACTCCGGTTGTCGGCTGTTCCAACGGCATTATATAATTAAATCTTCGGCCAAAGTAATGAAATGCAAAATTAATAGTGCGTTGGTTAAATCTAGCACAAAACCGACAGCTAGGAATGTTGTGATCAGGGCCTAGGCAAGGAATACAGTAAGAGTGAAAATCCTTAGGAGGTACTTGCTTCCCACAAGAAATACAATTGTTAACTTTTTCTGACATTGGTCTGGAGCAAGAAAAAAAGTTTCCCTAACGGGGTACTTAGCTTTAATGAAGATTTCGGTTCTGAAATTCAGATTTGAAAATCTTAGGAGTCAGCTGACCGGCACTTGCGAACTGCTTTTGCTTCGGGCACCGCACGGCAAGAAAGACTGAAGAAAATGGCGTTGGCTGCATCTTTTATACCCCTGGCACACTGACGTCAGGAAAGAGGTGACAGTAACCGACGCCGGACCTAGACTTTGGAATTCTGGCCGACTGACGGTAGCCTGCCAGCAGGATAACCCAAGAGTAATGACTGCAACAGTGAAACATGATGAACATCCACGGGTTCAATACTTAAAGCATCTCGCGGCAAACCGGAGTCCGAATGGGTCTCAGTAGAGGCCTGCGAATCAAAAGTAGTGGGCATCAGGGGCTGCGAAAGCGCCTCACTGAGTACTGGTGAACTAGCGACTGGCTTAGAAGAAGCATCATCGTTAATTTTGAACCTCGACGGCCTGTCTCTTTTTCTTTGCATTTTTTAGGTATTCCGGTAGTCAGATTGTTAACAGACGTCATTTCTGGATAGTGAAATCACGAACCAAAATATTTAGAAGCAAAAATGTACCGACGTTTAATAGTGCTTTGATTAAATCTAGCACAAAACCGACAACAAGGTACGTTATGATCAGGGCCTAGGTAAGGAATACAGTACAAATGAAAATCCTTATGAGGTATTTGCTTCCCACAAGTAATGCAATTATTAACTTTTACTGACATCGGTAAGGAGCAAGAAAAAGTTTCCCCAACAGGGTACTTAGTTTTTAGTAGAAGACTTTGGTTCTGAAACTCGAAAACAAAAATTTCAGGAGTCGGCCAACTGGCACTTGCGAACTGTTTCTACTTCTGGCACCGTGCGGCAAGAAAGACTGATGTAATGGCGTTGGCTGCATGTTTTATACCCCTGATGACCTGACGTCATGGAAGAAGGAACAGCAACCGACGCAGGACCCAAGACTTTGTTAATCAAGCTGACTGAGGGCAACATGTCAGCAGATTACCCAAATGTAATGACTGCAACAGTGAAACGACAAACATCAAAAATACAAAAAGGGAGAAGGAGGGAGGGAAACCAGGACTGCAACAGTGAAGACGCTCTAACATCTACATTTATGGTAAGTGTACACAACTGTACTATGTTCTTCATGTTTCACTGTTGCAGTCATCACATTTGGGTAGATTCCCAAAGCTGAGGAAATGGGTGGAGGCAGTCAAAGAAGCTAGGGGCTGGCTAGCATGCCCTGAAAGAATGTGCAGAGGCAAAACCTGCCCTGGAATTGGAGAAGAGAGGCAGGTGGTAATGCTTGGTAAAGGTGTGAACAGATGTCCAGGTGGCAGCCTCCAGGATGTTCCTGGTGGGGACCCCTCTGAGGAAAGCTGCAGAGGTGGATGCTGCTCTGGTGGAGTGTGTCCTGACCCCCTTGGTGGAGGCCTGCCATGCTGTTCGTAGCAGAAATGGATGCACTGTGCTATCCATTTAGAAATGGTTTGCTTGGAGATGGCTTTACCCTCTGCCCCTGAACCAAAGCTAACCAGCAGTTGATCAGATTATCGGAAGGGTTTAGTCCTGTCCAGACAGTATCGGAGTTGTCTGTGCACATCTAGAGAGTGCAGAATCCTTTCCCCCTTGTTTTGAGGGTTAGGAAAAAGGCAGGCAAATGGATGGATTGGTTCAGAGCCACATTGAACACCACCTTGGGCATGAAGGATGGATACGTTCTGAGGGATACCCTGTCTGCATGGAAGATGATGAAAGGTTCCACTGCCATGAGTGCTTGCACATCAGCATCTCTTCTGGCTGAAGTGATGGCCAGGAAGAAGGCAGTCTGCCAGGAGAGAAATTTTAGCTCTGCAGAAGAAGCTGGTTCGAAAGGAGGCAGGGTGAGCTTTTCCAAGACAAAGTTAAGGTCCCAAGCTGGTGTTGGTGCCCTTCTGGGGGGGGGGGGGTCTCAAGTTGTTAGCCCCTCTGAGGAACTGTTTGATGAGAGGGTGTGAAAAAAGAGGCTGCTCAGTGGGAAAATGAGCTGAAATAGCAGAGGCATGAATATTTATAGAGGAGAAAGAGAGAGACACCACTGTGTGGTAGGTCAGCTAAGTAATCCAGGATGAGAGGGATGGAGGGCTGTGCCGTACTGGCCCCCTTAGCCTGGATCCAGGTGCAGAACCTTTTCCATTTATCTGCATAAGACTTTCTGGTGTTAGCCCATCTGGCCTCTTGAATAACATCCAGAACCTGGCAGTGGGGACAGGCCATGCAGCAAGGAGTACCAGTGCTGCCTGGGCCAGTCTGTAGCTATGAGAATGGTCCTTGGTTTTTCCTCCTTTATTTTGATCAGTACCTTGGGAATGAGAGGTGAGGGAAGAAAGGCATAAACCGAGAGGTTTACCCAGGGGAAGGACAGGGCACCCACTTTCCATGCCATGCAGTGATGCTCCCTGCTGCAGAATTTGCTGAGCTGATGGTTGGTATGGGAGGCAAAGAGGTCGACCTCCGGTTTCCCCATTTCTGAGTTATTAGTAAGAAGGGGTTTCTGTTGAGCTGCCACTTGTGGGGGTCCAAAAGCTTTCTGCTTAATTGGTCTGCCAGGGAGTTGAGAGAGCCTGGCAGGTATTGTGCTAACAGGTGTAGTTGCATGGAAGAGGCTGTAAACCAATGGGTCATGGGCAGCCAGCACAGCTGGTAGGAGTGACTCCCTCTCTGCTTGCTGATGTACCAAATCACTGTGGTGTTATCTGTTTTGATCAGGAGAACCCCTGGAGAGAAAGGGGGTTTGAAAGCTATCAAGGCATGCTGCACAGCCATCATCTCTTTTAGACTGTTGAGCAGGGAGAGTTGCTGGGGATTCCATTGGTCCTGTATGCACCTGCAGTCCAGGTGTACCCCCCAAGTGTAATCTGATGCATCTGTGGTGAAGGTCTGGGCAGCAGGGTGTGAGGAGAAGGGCAGTCCCTTGTTGTGGGAGCAGGCTGTTGCCCACCAAAGAAATTCCTTCCTCAGGCAAGGAATAATGGGTAAAAGAGTTTCCAGATCCTGAGAGTGTTGACACCAAAGGCTCTTTAGGTACCATTGAAGTTTCCTCATATGCAGTCTGGAATATGGAATAAGGAGTATGCAAGATGCCATGAACGCCAGGGCTTGCAGGATTTCCCTTGCAGAAAGCTGGGACCTGGTGGCCAGTTGAGAAAAGTAAGCAGATAGGAAACTTTGTTTCTCTGTTAGGCATGACATCTGGGATGCTGTATTCAGACTTGCTCTCAGGAAGATTATCCTTTTGGTGGGTACCTGTATGGATTTCTTTTCATTGATTGTGTACCATAAGGAAGTTAGTAGGTCCAACCAAGGCAAGGTCTTTGAGCAGCTTTTCCTGGCTGTCTGCCTGAATAAGGCAGTCGTCTAAGTAGGGGTAAATATGAATATTTCCTTGTCTGCAAAAAGCAATGGCTGGAGCCAGGCATTTTGTGAAAACTCTGGGAGCAGTAGATAAGCCAAAGGGAAGTGCAGAGAACTGAAAGTGTTGAGATCCTGCCCAGAAGCTAAGATATTTTCTGCAGGACTCCCTGATAGGAATGTGGAGGTAGGCCTCTTTTAGGTCCAGAGTGGCTAGCCAAGCGTCCTTGGAGAGCATGGGTAGCAGCTGATGGAGGGTGAGCATTTTGAATTTTGGGATCACCAGGAAGGTGTTTAAATGGATAGATTGAGGATGGGACACTAGGTGACCTCTTTTCCGGGTACCAGAAAAAGTCTGGAGTAGAAGCCTTGGCCTATGTGCTCTGCAGGTACGTGTTGTACTGCTCCCAAGGAGTGCAGGGTATGAATTTGCTCTTGAGCCTCTGTCCACTGATTCGGTGGTATATCTGGGAACCCTTTTGGGGTTGGAAGGGTGTGGAAGGAGAATTTGTACCCCTGAGACACAATATTCAGAACCCAGTGGTTCTTGGTAATGGTGGCCCAGGTGGTTGAGTGACAGGAGAGTTTTCCTCCTAGGGGTATGTGATGGTGGGCAGAGCCGAGGTTAGTAGGGGGGTGAGTCATTGTGAGTTCTTACCATAAGGGGGGGGTGGCTTAGAACTCCCTGGTTTTGAAGTGGAGGCAGTCCACTGCTTAGATCTCTGCAACCCCTGGGACTGCTGTCTTGGAGATCTGTTTCCACGGGGCCTAGGCTGGCCCTGTTTACTAGGTGCAGGAAAGGACTAGTGCTTGGAAGGAAAATGCCTGCTGAACCTAGGAGGCTGTACCTGTAGGAAATCTTTAACAGTCTGCATAGATTTTGCTTTTTCTTCCATCTTTTTTTAACACCACTTCTGCTTTAGTACCAAATAAGTTATCTTTGTGCAAGGGAGCATCAAACAATTTTGATTTGACATGGTCTGGCAGGGGTTGTTCCTTAAGCCATGCATATCTTCTAATGACAGATCCAGTGACTGCTACCCTGCAAGAGGCTTCTAGGGTGTCAAAACTGCAGTGCAAAGTGTGTTTACTTACTTGACCAGCAGAGTGCAATAACTCCTGTAAATCTTTAGATTCTGCCCATGCAGGAAAGGAGGAAACTTTTTGTTTAAGGAGTTCCACGATATGTTGCTGATATTTAAGCATATGGAACTGACAATTTAGTGCCCTGATAGCAAGAGTAGCTGAGGTGAATATTTTTTTACCCCATCTGTCCAGTGCTCTGGAACCCCTTACTGAGAGGGTGGGATTCTTAGCTGAAGTAGTTTTAATCCCTTTTGGGCCTTGAGTAATGACCTCAGGGTCCGTTGCTGGGTTTTTAAAAAGATATTTGTGAGAGTCAGGGACTCTATAGTACCTGTCCGGTTTTCTGGGAGCAGGAGGGGAGGTGTCTGGAGTCAAGCTGGATTCAAGGAAGACACCATCCACCACATCTAGGACTAGGGGGATAGCTAAGGGCCTGTGCTGTGGAAGGTGTAGGAACTCTCTGAGTCTCTTTTTAGACTGTAGGTAGTCTTGATGCTTCCATTTGAAATGCTCCCTTAAAGTATGCAGGGTTTCCCCAAAGGAAGAATCCTCTGAGGGAGAGGCTGAAGGAATAGATTCCTCTGCATCAGAATCCTCATATGTAGAGAGGGGCTGCATATCTTCATAGTCAGATGCATCAGATTCATCTGACTCTTGTTTAGACAAAACTACTGGAGACAAATCTCTTTTTCTTTTTGAGGAAATGGCTTGGCTTCCCCTAATCAGCATGATAAGGTCTTCTGCCATTTTAAGCATTTATGACTGATGCAAGGGAGCAGGTGTCAGAAAATGGCTGGTAGTCGGTTTCTTGGGGGTGGTTCGACCCCTGGGCCTAAGAAACTAGTTTGTTTTAGAAAGAATTGTAGCCGTGAAAGAAGACGTTGGTTTATGTCTGGGTTCGGTGTTGCGAAGGACTTCCTTGGAAGCCAGTGCCTGCATAGCAGCTCCAGACCCATCCAAGGTAGAGAAGACCACAGGATCCTTAGACGAAGAAGAGTTCTGTGGCATACCGGACTCTGAAAGGGTCTCGGTAGCAGCCTGTGAATTAAATAAAGTGGGCATCAGGGGCAGCGAAAGCACCTCACTGAATTCCAGAAGACTGACTATCAGCTTTGCAGTAGCGTCGTCAGAAGGTTTGGTCCTGGGCAGTCTGTCACTGGCTTTATCTTTATGTTTTTTTGGAAGATCTGCTGTCAGATGACTTACCAAAGCCATATCTGAATTAGAGGACTGTAAACAAAAATATCTGGCTACAATAAGGGCCGACGACAAATAGTTCTGGTGTTAAAGCACAGAACCAACAATGAAGGACACCGTGGTCTGGGCCTAGACAAGTGATGCAGTAAGAGTGGAAGTTCCGGTGTGGTATTTGCTTTCCACAGGTGAGACAATTATTAACTTTTTCTAACATCGGTTAGTGCAAGAAAAAAAGATCCCCAATGGGGTACTTAGCTTTCGAAGACTTCAACTTCAATTCGGAAACGAAACTCAGGTAGCAGCCAACCAGCACTCATGTGAACTGCTTCTGCTTTGGGCTCCACGGCAAGAAAGTCTAATGTAATGGCGTCGGCTGCCTTCCTTCATAACACTGACGACCTGACGTCAGTCCTCAAGCGACAGCAACCAACGCAGAAATACTAAGTCTCTGGTATTCAGGCTGGCTGAGGGCTACCCTGGCAGGGATAACCCAAATGTGATGACTGCAACAGTGAAACACAAAGAACATTAGTGCGATTTTGCACAGTCAGTCAGAATGAGTGCAGGCATGAATGGATATGCACATGCGAGTGTGTTTGAAGTAACAAGTCAGTTAGTTAGTTTATGAATTTTTAAGTATATGTTCCAGTTACAACTCCTGATGCATTTATGTACAATAAATAACTTAAATGAATACCCACCTTCACTGTCTCATTTGATACATGAGACATGTGGCATAGGGGACTCAGGCTACACAGCATAACTAATAACAAAGTACAGTTTTGTACCTACCATAAATGTAGATGTCACTTTTTCTGACATCGGCTGAGGCAAGAAAGAGTCCCCAATGGGGTACTTAGCTTTTTCGAAGTCTTCGGTAGTAGCAATCTCTGGTTCTGACCGACCGGCACTTGCAAACAGCTTCTGCTTCGGGCGCCACGCGGCAAGAAAGACTGAGGAAAATGGCGTCGGCTGATGCCTTTATACCCAATTGACAGCAGCTATGATGTCGGGTGAAGTGCGACATCAGTCGAGGCCAGACCCAGACTTTGGAATCCGGCCGACCGAAGGGCTGCCTGAGGCAGGACAACCCATTTGTTAGGACTGCAGATGCATCCTTGAAGGACATCTACTAAATGGACTTGTGAAAGAACTTCTTCGTGGAAAAGGCCTAATCCCTTATGGCTACAACAGAATGATACCAGACATGACAATGTCCTAGTCTAGCAAAAGTGACTCAGAAGTCATGTACATGGATGTTCCACTCACCATGCTAAGCAATTACCGAGTGATGACTAGCTAAGCAATTACAGAGTGATGACTACCTGAATCTCAAGTGCTACAATTTGTGATGACACTAAGACTCTTGATCCTTTCACCCCCAAGTATGCAAACAACCTGGTCACTGTTCATGTTGATTAAAGGATTTTAGAGGCCCCTCTCTGGAAAGAGGTTAAGAGAGAGACATGGCTGAGCTCACAAGGTGCACAACTGAGACTAGAAAGAGCAAGTCCTGAGCAATATCTTGCCATCATCAAGAAGGATACCATAATGCAAAGAGAAAATAATTCACTTCAGCAAATTGCACAGTAACTAATGTTATTCTACAAGGATCCAATATGTGGCAACATTGGGGAAAAAATGGACAGGGATGGCTTGCTCCTCTTACCTCAGGACTTCTGCACACTGGCTAAGATAGTTTCTATACCTATGCTTTTTTTATTTTAAGCACAATCAGTCTCAACCTTCCAACTAAACAAACAACTGCAATCAAATCTGCATCATTTCTGCACTGCTCAATGTAAGACTAATAGAAAAAAAAATCCTGATTCATGGCCTTCCTGACACTTGAGCACATACACATCTGTATAACTCCTGAAACTTGGTTCAAAGGTTATGATAACACTCCTTTACCTGGGTTTTACAACTTCCACTTGTTCAAACTCTTTGATGAAGATACAGGATGTCTGTATTCATCCCCAGTCCCATTACCTCATGGCAAATCCAGCATGAAAATGATCTTAAATGCCTGAATATCCTAGTGTCAACAAACAAGTACATTTATCATATCAAGGCAAAGTATAGAACCCCCTCCATGTCTCAGTCTGCAACAAATACATTCCTTTACTACTACATTAAACATAACTATTCTGGGGGATTTCAACTACCCATCCATGAAGTGACAAATGCATACTGCCAACAACAAATATGCACATAGGTTCAACTTTATTAATGCCAGGTCCCATGACTAGATCATGTCCCAGGCTCCAATTCCCTTGACATTATTCTTATTAATATAGACCAATCTGCGTTACTTCAAATTCTCCTCTTCCATTATATCTACCCTAAGAACCCAAATGAAGACTCCATCCAACCCTACTGTAGTCATGGATTTATCAAAGTCCAGCTTCTATCACTCTTGGATGAAACTAATGAGATTCAAAGGCTTCCTCTACCCTTGGAACCCTACATCAAAATCATCTGCCTACACCACAGACTTTTACTCCCACATCAATTCCTGCACTGAAGCACATGTCTCCATCTGTCACAAGTATGAAGGCAAATTTAAGATTAAATCCTATGGTGGAATAAACAACATCTTTCACAAAGGAATAAACTCAAATTCCCTATTCACGGAGTCTTGTCAATAAGTTCTACAAAGATTTTAGACGCAACATTAAAACTACACAGTCAGTGCTTCCATCACTATAAAAGATAACTTGAAGGCTTTCTTTATCTACATTAGGAATGTCAGTAGTAATACATAACAATGCGTACACAGCAAGTCTCAACCTGCACCAACTACTCCAACCCTTAGGGCACTGTCAATATATTTAAGGATAAATGTTGCTGGAACTTCTCATCTACTCCCACCGGATTCTACCCCATATTACTCAGTGTCAGCCTCCCAAACAATCACTTCTGAACAAGTAACTGCCCTCTCCAAAACCAAATTCAATAGATCTGTGGGTTCAAACAAAAATACCAGTCTGTCTCCTGATCAGTACTAACATAGGTTCACCAGTTCCCTTTGAACCTATTTAAAACATTAGCTTCTTCACCGGATAAGTGCCTGAAGTTTGGAGAATGACCATAGTGGTACCCCTCAACAAGGAGTGCCCTACCACTGACCAGGGCACCACCCATCAATTAGTCTTACCAGTATTACCTGCAAAGTAATGGAATATATTTTGACAGAACTCATAAATAAAGATATTCAATTCAGCTTTATGAACGGTATGTCCTGCCTGCTAAATCTGGCAGACATCTTTGAAAAGATATATGAAGTACTACATAATGACAATCAATGCACACTGCCTTCCTTGTTTTAACCAAGGCCTTTGATACTACACTGCATATTGGTAATACTGATAATCTCACCTGCTTAAATATTAACCTGTATGTAGCTCACTGGACAGTAAACTGTCTCAAAGACAGAGCCCACAACAATCCGGGCTCGTCGCACACATTCCTCTAAAATGCTGGTCACAAATGGTGTCCCACAGGGCTCTATAATGAGTCCACTCCTCTTCAACATATACTTCTCTGTTGCTGGAAAGGGTCTCTGACCCACAACGTTTGTTGATGACTGCAGACTCTATGTTGCTATTAACTCTTGGTTGATACCCATACTTTACAAGATGGCATAATCCATATTATTTCCTGGAGTCAAGACTACAGACCAAACCTCAAGGCAAAAAATGCAGCCTTGTTCTCTCTGAAAAACAAGAACACCCCTGCATATACTCAAATGATACCCTTCTCATACATGATACCATTATTACAGAAATAGTCACAGACAATGTGATCTCTTCTAACTACCATGTATTATCTATTGTTAGGAAATCCTTCCACCTACCCAACTATTTTTAAAAGTATCTTCCAGTTCTATGATGTTACCGTCCCCTACTCCCTTAATCAGATCCATAAACATCTCTTTTTTAACAGCAGCTTCTGTTCTAGATTCACTAAAATCTCAACCAGACAGGTCTTTCACTTAGGACTACCCTATCCCCTTTCTCTTTGCCTACATTCTGATGTCAATCCCTGACAGGGATGGCAGTCTGTAGCCTGCAGTCCAAATGTCCTCTTGGCCTCTTCCCATTCTATTGCCTTTCCTTCTCTAGTTATTTGCTCCCAGGACCTTGGTTCCCTTGCCAGTTTTCTCCAGTAAATTCTAGCCCCATTTGCCTATTATATGTACACCTAATTGCAATCATCCCACTCAGCAGAATCTCCTTTCACCATTCTCATGTTGGCTTAGTTCTTAGAATACTTTCTGCTACTGCATGAATGTAAAATTCTGTGTGGCTGATGTTATTCTCCTTAACAATATGCATCTAGAAACCACTCTCTCCTTATTTCTTGAATTTCCCAACTACTTCATCATCACCCCTTTCCACACTGAATTATAGCTTTCTGCTTGTGTTATACATACAAACCTTTAACTATGCAGCTCTGAGATATACCCTCAAGTCATGTAATCCTGAACAACCTTTTTTCGATTGGAAAGATTATCTCACTTGACCCTTGCCCTCTTCCCATTCCAGATAAAATCCTTCAACTCTTTATTGGTTACTGTCAATAATGTCTCTGCTTGATAAAAATATGCTTGACCTGTATATAAAACTGAAAGGACTAAAAACATTTTGACTGTTTGTATCTTGGTACCCATATCATAAACACGAGCTTCCAGTTTCTCAATTTTTGTATTATATTTTGTTTACTCTCTTCCCACATATCATTAGCTGCCATAACAGAATCCTCTTATACCCATACTCCAAAATACTTAATTTTATCATGCCCCCATAAATATGGGAATTGCTGAACCAATTCATGTGTGGTAAATTGTTTACAGATATAGCCCTTGTTTTGTCTTCACCAATTTTATATACCAAAAATACTTGAAATGGTCTCAGAATGTTCCACAACACTGATATGTCCTTTTCTAGTTTTATCAGGTACAAAAGAATATTGTCCACAAAAAAGCCAATGTTTCTCGATTACCATACCAATTATATCCTTGAATTACTGAGCCCCGTATTTTCCTTCCCAATTACTCTAAATATAACACAAATAACAAAGGGGAAAGAGGACACCCCTGCCTGGTTCCTCTGTTCAGACACAACTTGTCAGAGGGGAACCCTCCCACTTTAATTTTTGCCTCCATTCACTCATATATATCCTCCTACTTAACCTTATTATTGTATCTGGGAGTGCAATGCTTCCATTGCCCTACTCCTAAAATCCTGGCTTACGATGCCTTTCTAATAAACATTATGTAGGACAGACAAGTGATAGGATTAAAGTTAGAATTCACTAACATGTAAAAGATTAAAATAAATGGTTCACTGTCTATTCCTTTGACTCAACATTACTTACAGCTTCACTTGTAGGACTTTACAGACTGTTAAGATTTTTTTGCTACATAACTGATGTTCTAGTCCTGAATTATGCTTAAATGTGCCACAAATCATATTGGAGAAAGAGCCTTGTTTCATTTTTATTTATGATTCTACAACAATATGACCTCAAAATGAATTAAATATGAATAATTTATAACAGAACCTATATTTTTGTCATGCTTTCAAGTTTTATATATTTGTGCTACACTACTGTATAGTTTACTTTTGATTTTAAAATGCCTAACTTACTCAGTGAGCCTGAATCTTTAGTAAAAATGGCTAGTTGTGGCACTTTCTAATTAATTATTTTGGGGCGTTCTACTATACAGAAGTCTTCGTTTTTCATTTTCACTTCATAATCTCAAAGTCATAGAGGTGAGGCACTAGGACTTACTCTGTGTCTGCAAATATTTGTTGGAAAGTATTTAGCAGTTACATGGTGGATGGTTGATTCTTGCTTCTACAGTATAACTGGAAATCTATTGTTTGCCCTGTGTAAGGACTACTTAGTGTTTGCTCTTTCTTTATGAAGGACTTGCAAAATTGTAACAGGTTTCTTTCTGCTTGTCAATAGTGGTGACTCCATGGGCTGTTTTTCCTATGGTTGATTGTATTCCTTCTGCAAGGTAGTAATTGTCTCACTCATACCATCCACTAGCATCAGCAGGCAAAAAGCCAGTATGAAAGAAGCATTACCCCATGACACAGCCTTCTTTTTTTTCACTGATTCAGAACTGACGTGTTAACTGTACGTCTATCTGAAAGAAGATTCATTGGTCATTTTGACTAGTTTTCAGTTTTGAATAGTATATTGATTTGTCTTGCTTTGATGAAACAGTAGCTTATTTGGTTTTACTTGGGGGCATAGTGCCATTCACAGCTAAGTTTACTGAACTTGTTTATCTATGGCAACAGATTGATCTTAATCAATTGCATTTCCAGCCATTTTTATTTGTGGGGGTTTTGCTCGAGATGGATACAGTTGAACTCTCCTGGATTTAGTAAGGAAAATTAGAAAACTAAGAACATTATGCACAAATGTAATGTAGAAAGCATTAATGTAAAGAAAGGGGACTAGAAAAGAAATTAAAAGAGATGAATAAGTGAAAAGACAACAAAAAAAGTCTGATATGGGTTTTCCATTATGTTTGAACAAGTTAAAGGGCTAAAAAAAGTTTGAAATAAATATAAAAATGATCACATTGCACGATGACTATAAGAATTAACCAGAAGAGGTTAAAAAGATTGGGAAAAGAGAGAGACTGGAAAAGCAATTTACAAGAAAACAATGGGAAGACATATGTATGTCTCCCAAGTATGCAACCAAGTCCAGAGGATTTGGGATCTTTGCTAGGAAGTGTTTGCATAGGTATTTTTACACCCCAAGCAGACTTCAAAGAATTTTTTTCCCTCAGGCAGACAATAAATGTTGGACGTGTAATGGAGAAGAAAAAGGAAACAGGGAACATGTTTTGGGAGTGTAATGAGTTGGGAGATTTTAAAAATTCCCTAAAGAGTACTCTGTGTGGGTGAACAAATGTATGTAACTAAGAAATGATTTTTTCAGCTGGGATACAAGATCTAAATTGCCTAGACATAATAAAGCACTGTTAAGTTTAATTATTGTGGCTGCCAAAAAGGCAATTACTAGAAAATGGAAATCACCGTCTAAACCAACTGCATTTGAAGTAGTAAATATTATAACAAAGATAAAAAAAAAACTACTATCAATCCAACATTACATCCATTGCTCAATTCCTGCCTATTGCTCCCATAATTTCCATTTTTCTTTGTAATTTGCTCCTACCCCAAGCACAGTATATAAAAGTAAGACCCAAGTATTGCATTGTACTCAATTATTGGTATGATAAGGGCCAAGTATAATGGAATTATAACATCCTTAGATCTAGATGCGATGCCTTTACTTATAAGAAGCACCACAATGAAGGATTTCCTTAGTACTGTGGATACGTGGTGGTCAAAGTTCAGATTATCAACCCGAGTACCCAGATCATTTACCATTGGGTCTACACTTAGAGGGGTGCTGTCTATAATGTAATTAGCAGGGATGTCAGCTTTCCCAAAGGGAATGATAATGCGTTTTTTTTTCCATTTAGCTTTAATCCGCATCTTTGGCACCATTCTTTTGTCTGTATTAATCCTGCCTGCATTATATTAACATCACTGGGGGACTTGATTGTTCCCAATTTGCAATCATCGGTGAACTTGGTCAGTCACAGGCCGTCCAAATTTGCATGGACTTCTGAAAAATAAATTCCGAACAGTAAGGGCAAAGGGTGTCATGTCGGTAAGCCAGTTGGTTACCCATCTGTTAATGTATGGGTTAATTCCCAGTTAGAAGAGTTTCTCTATAATACCTGAGGGGGATTGTGTCAAATGCCTTGGCTAAGTCAAGATAGGTGTTATGCACCATCTTTCCTTTGTTCAGCGCCATGGTGACTTTCTCAAAGAAGTCAACCATGTTTAACAGGCATGAGCTACCGTTAATGAATCCAAACTGGGTTGGGTCCAGAGTTTGGAGCTTACCTATTTCCTTGTTAATAGGGTCCATAATGACTCTTTCCATGGCTTTGCAGATGAGGCTAGTCAAGCTTATGGGCCTTTAATTCCCAGGATCAGCTGCCAGTCCCCTTTGTGAAGAGGGATTACTGTTGCTGTACTTCATTCCACTGGATCATAGCCAGTTTGCAGACTGTGGTTGAACAAGGACCCAAGTGGGTCTGCTAGGTCATTTTTTAAGTTGGTTAAGAGGCACCTGGGATGTCGTTTGGTACCATTAATGCCATGTTTTTGGCCTTGGAGAGCAATGAGATAATCTGCTCTCTTGAGATAATAGGCTGAGGAATTGTGGCAGGTATACTTTGGGGGATGACTGGAGGGGAAAGGAGGTGAAGTTTGTTCCAAATCTGTCAGCTAGCAGGTTGGCTATTACCTCCAGTTTTGCATGGGTGGTGCCATCCACAACCACTTTAGCTCATAGCTGGGTATCTCCTTTCAGATTTGGATATAGTTAAAGAATGCCTTGTGATTATCCTTAGCTAGGGAGGCTAATTTTGTAATCAGCTTTGGAAGACTTAGATCTCTAATTTATTTATTTAAACGAGAGGAATTTCTTCCTTTGCTGAGCTAGTTCCCCCTTATTCTTGGATATTAGTTTCTTTCTCTTGCTGTAAAGCCTGTTTCTACTAGGGATCCACCAGGGTGCCTTGTTTTTTGGCAAAGACCTGTTTTTAATCCAGTCAGGTACAGACGATTCTATACAATTGCTTAAGTGGTTATACAGGGCATTGATTGATGTACATGTCTGCAAATGAATCCATCTTATCTGCATTCAAAGGGGCTTTGAAACTTTTTACACCATCACTTAGATCTCTTAGTAGGAGGTAATTTGTCTTTGTCATAAAAAAAAAAAAAAAAAAAAAAAAAATTTTCTGAGAAGAAAATAGGTTAGTTAAAAGGGCAAAGTAAAGTGAATATGACTTTAAGGAAAAGGGCAAAGTAAAGTGAATATGACTTTAAGGAAAATGTGGAACAAGTAAAATCATGGCCAGGAGAGTTTGTGAAAGGCTGCACTTTAAACATATGGGGAAAACAGTAAAGTTACTGTTATTTACCCTAATGAGGAAGGAACACTACTTCACAATAACAACCCTATGCTTACATCTGATCACCTTTTGCTGTATAGGTATATATCCATGAATAAAAAAGGTATATACATGTCTTCAATTAATAAAACATTTAATTCAATAAAAATTAAAATAATTAATATTTTAGTGGCAGAATGAGGCGATGCTTTATAGTTTAAGGGATCCTCTGTGTTTACACCAGTGCTGTCAATCATTATTGTACTTTTCCAGCAGATGGCAACACACTCATTTTTTTTCCAAGAATGACTTCTATTTACAAATATGTGGCATGTACACAAAACATACATTCATAACCTCTGATTTTCTGAATTTATACACCTTTGATTCCTTGCAGCAAATGCAAAAACAACAAAATAAAATCCAGTTCTTTGCAACAAAAAATCCAGTTCTTTACAGCAATTTCAGCAAGTACAGTCCACCTTTGAGGATGTAGTCCATGAGGGATTTTTAAAGGAAATCATTACTTACAAGTCACTTAATGGGTTTTAACACACACAGGTTTGGATAAGTTCCACTCGAGCTTCCTTCCTTGTTCAGTCATCAGGGATATTTTCCATACTTCATACTTCAGTGACAGCTTCCTGCCTAGTCCCTTCCTTCAGACTTAAACTTCCTTGGAGACTTCCTTGATGCAATCCTTTCTCAACTTGGCATTCAGGAAAACAGGAATCTAACATCCGCCTTCTTTGTTTCTTATATTTTCCAAAATACGCATATTACCTGTAACTATCTGCCTGCTAACTCTGTATTGGCCTTAAAAGTATAGTGCTTCCTATGCTTTGTAGCCGCCACCACTACTCCACACAACCCTCAACCCCCCACATGAATGAAAGCATCACTTTGGCCTCAATGGTTGGGATGTACGGCTGAGATGGACCATTCATATTTAAGTGACTGCAACATGGATAACAGACAATTCTAAAATTGTTTGCCTGTAGGATTAATGCCCAACCAGACAGTTTGGAATTACTATTTTCTGTGTATAAATCCACTGGAGTATGTTTTCTAAAGAGCAGAGAGGTAGCTAGATCAATTAGTGCCCTAGGTAATTACTACATTTGCAATCACCCCTCAGATGGAGTTGAGGGTCAGATAAAATCCTCCATAGTTGAGAACAAAAAAACATCCACACCCAAGGACCAAAAACAATCTGTACCATCTCCATGCTAAAGTTCCTAATACACACACACACACACGTGCATGTATGAGCACACACTCATGTGCGCACGCACACAGTACAAGTAAATTAAGCCAGTATCACACCTGCTTAAATTGCTACCAATATTGCACTTCTTCAAAGCCACCCAACAAAAGAGATCGCAACACTGACTTGTAGAGTCTGAATGGCACGTCTTCCATGATGCCAATCATGCCCAACAACTTGCTCCTGCGGAACCTGACCTTTTCCTCCATCAAAGCTACAACTTTGAGAATGAAAAGAGGAATGCTCCCAGTCAGTGCGAAATGTGACTCACACAACCGTGACGTCTCACTAGAGCTGTTAACACTATAAAACCATTCTGGGAGCTACATTCCAGTGACTTTGCTTAAACATGATTCTATCAGACAGTTAGGTTTCTGTGACCTGAAGATATTCTGGCAAAAAAAAAATCAATTATAGCTGAGGTTCAGCACAAAATCATGCAAGTCTACAGTATATATTGTGGTGGGGGATAAAGGAATGATTAAGAGATATCAAAGTTATAATCATCCTGAGAAGAATCATGCTGTTCATTGTGAAAAGACAGTGGCAAAGATGAGCAGAATACTGGGGCATATTATCAGAGATGTAGGCTACAGGGGCACATATTTTACCCTGTTATTATACAAAATATTGATAGGCTTGAATCTGGAATACTGTGTCAAAAGAAAGAACCACAATTTGAGTGACAGTATACAACCCAAATGAAAGAAGGAACACAGTTCATAGAGTATGAGAAAGAATCAGAGCACCAGAAATACATGCACATTGCGAAGCGAGATAAGCTGCATTGATTAATCTTTAGAGATAGGCTAGTGGCACAGAAATTAAAATAAGACCAAGGATGGAAACTCAAAAGGGAGCAATATTTAAGAAAGATGACAGGAAATGTTACTTTACTGAGAAGGTGGTACCTGTATTACTAACAAGGTCATTGGAAGTTACAGCTATGGATGGGTTTTGGGGTGCTTGGAAGAGGAAGAAAACAACTTTGTCATGAAGGAGGTGACATCATAAAGCTAGATATAATGCTTGAGCAAATTTAATGGATCAAAATTCTTCCTCAGAATGCACCTGTGCATGATGTTATGCTTTTCTGTTTTAAGTTCATTCTCCAGGACCATGTTGCAGGAATAAATTATTTTCTATATTCCCTTTTTTTCAGATTGTTAGTCATCTACCGTTCTGTTATTTTTTTTTTTTGTAAATTACCTTATTGGTTATCCTTTGTTTCAGCTTATATCCTTCTTTTTAACTTTATGCTTATTTTATTTGCCTCCTTTATGTTATAATGTTTCTTATCAGCGTGCATTTTCACAATCTGTTTAAAAAGCACTAAACATTATTTTTTAAATCCTTACTGAAGTAATCATTTTTTTTTACAACTTAAGCATTCTATTTCATCAGTTTTCACAAATATGTGTTGAATCCTTAAATGTAAAACATGATTTTGATTATCCAGAGTTGAAAAGCTGGTGTTAACTTTCCATAAGGGAAAAAGCATTAGTCAGGTATACTTTACCTGACTCCATCAACGATTTGAATCTCATGTTCCAACCTCCCTCCTTCCCAATTCAATAATCATTTATAAACAAAAATGTCAAATTTTTGATTAAAGACTTAGAAATGACACAGAAGAAAAGCATTCCTCTAAAAATATATTTCATTTTCTGATATTTTCAAACAAATCCAAAACCCAAGGGATATCAAAGGTCATAGTCAATATGTCTTTGATAGCTCCATGCAAAAGTATACAAGTCTGCCGCAGAAAAATGAAGCATGCCCAAATAATATTTTTAATCATAAACCTCTGCAGTTGATGTAGTTACAGCACAGCTCTGTAGTGCAACTGACTGACATAATATCAGGGTCACATGCAGCTTCCCCAATCTGCATGAGCACTACCCATGTTACGTTGCAGAACCATACAGCCCTCTGTTCTTCTGTTGCTCATGTACACCCCCCACCCCCTCATCATTTTGTTCTGTTAGTAGCTTTGTTGAAGTACTCAGTAACTATTATGCAAATCTGATGATTTTATTCAGCTGCCATTTGTCTTGGTCTTGCAGTCCATCTCCTTGTTGCTTCCAACCTGCTCTCTTGATGTCATTTGTAAGTGACCACTCTAAATCTGGAAAGACCCTAAAATAACAGGGTACTCTAACTCTATGGTTGCAGCATAGCCTTCGGTTTTGTGTGTCATTATGAATGTTGTTCTGTATTACTTTTGCTCACCAGTCTTCCTTTTTGACCACTTTATCTTGGCTAAGGCTATCCAGGTACAACTGCTAAAGGGTGTCTCTGTCCACCTCTCTCCCCCAGTTCTCCTGCTGCACACCAACAAAGATACTCCTTGCCTTCTCCTGAAAGGAAATGGTCAATTGTACCACAAAATCATTTATCACACTATTTGTCCTTATGTATACTTCTTTTACAGGGTTTATCATTCTCCATCAACTCATGTGGCTTTATGGCCTCTACTTTCTCGGAAAATAAACTCAGACCATTCCTACCACCAAGAATACATGAATTTAGCTACTGTTTTGGCTTAGTCTGCATTGCTTAATATAAACACTGTCCTGTGTCATTCTATTAAGTACTGAAGGGATATAGCAGGTCTGTCAGACTAACAAATTTCAAAATAAACGCATAAACAAAACAAGTCATATCTCTGCTGAGCTACTGCAAATTAGCATTTTCTTTTAATTTTATTTGTTAACCAGGTAAGTGAATTAGTTCTTAGACTCTTCTCAGTCATGAATTAGAGCAGCAAGGGTAAAGACAATATAAATGAACGGTTTATAGCAGCTAGTCAAATAACATGCTTTTTGAGATGTGAGAGCAAAACAGACACTTAACCTGCTTTTCTAGAAGTGAGAGCAAAACAGACACATGACACCTTAATGCAAGAAACCTGGACAGAACCTAAAATAATGGGGCAAAGGCCAAAAATGGATAGATTTTAAATATTGCTTTTGCAAACTTAGAAAGTTGCTAGAATCACAGGGATTGTATTAGTTTACCCTTGATTTAGGATATGAAATTTGAAACTGAAATGTATGTCATTATTTAGTGATGTTAGTCCTGAATGATTTTCCAGAAAATCACAAATTTTATGAGGAACAGACCAAAAATATCAGGCAGAAATCTGGACATTCTGCAAAAATCAGGTCAGATGAGAGTTATAGAAAGAACCCAATAAAAATCCACACATACAAGAAAAGAGAACATAAACTCTGCACAGTGACCAGAGGACAGAAATGATCCTGACACTGTAAGGCAAATATCTTAAACACCTCTCATTGTGTGTCACATTTCAAGCAAATTAAACAAAAGGCTACTATAAAGAAATGGCACATAAAAGTGTTCATTAAGGAAGGCATACTAATCCAAATGATGCAGATGAATAAGAAAGTTGATTGATTTGCTTATGATTATAAAATATAGACGTGGGTGTTACTGGACGGTCTCCAGCTGTGCAGCAAAGAACATTTAACTAAAGGGCTACATCAGATTCTGCATCTCACATCTGCTCCGTTTCTTGCTTTGCCTAACATTCTGGTCCTGAACCTGGCATCTTTGCTCTGGTCCTGTACCTGGTGCCTTTGTTGTAAGTGAAAGGGAATCCTACAATTATAGTGGTTATTGTGCCTCTTG
>NC_056731.1:545315683-545325683 GCF_019279795.1 Protopterus annectens
TACTTATAATATCTTGAGCAATTTCTTCCCACATTTCTTTATCTGCTTGGTTAACATCCCATTTCAACCAAATTCCCAGAGTATCATCACGGCCCCACTAAACCTGAAGTTCTGTACCAAATCATGTGATAGACTCATGTGATGGAGGAATAATTCATTACTATAACTTTTGTATTTGCTTCATTTACTTCATGTCCTGTTATATTAGCAAAATATTTCAGTTTGTCATATATCATTTTTATATCATGTTCCTGACTGGCAGCATAAAATATCTCAACTTCAAAAAGGACCATTTTCTTATTAGCATTCCTCCAGTTACTTCTAATTATATTTGTCTTGTGTCTCTAGCTAATGGTTCAAAATGCAAATCAAAGAGCAATGGCGAGAATGGAGACTCCTGCCAAGTTCTTTCTGTATGACTAAATGCTTAGATAGCTCACCACCACACTTCACTCTAGTCTGAGCCCTTCTGTAGATATTAAATATTAATGTTGTCCATGTTTGCAAAAAGCCAAATGCCTAAAAATAAATTCCCAGCTCACTGTGGCAAATGTTTTTTCAACATCCAGATATATTAATACCAGCCATATTGCTATTGTCCATTGCATCCTTTTGAATGATAAGGGTTCTGATAATGCTCATCTGGGTCTGTTATTCTTGACAGTATCTTTTCCACTCTTTTTACCAAAACCATCATAAACACAATTCAGAATTGAAATGGGTCTGTAAACCCTTGGATCAAGAGGATCTTTCCCCTGCCTTGGTAGAACTACCAGTGCGGTTTCTTTCCAAGTCAAGCGCACATCCCCATTCAGAAAAATATTATTAAAGTATTAGCCAGACTTTTAATATATTTTGGTCCTTCTTTTTCTACACTTGTACTGGAATTCTATCACTTCCATGATGTAAATCTGTATTCTGTTTTCTCATAATTTCTTTAATTTCAATTTCCATTATTATGAATGCCAATATCCTTCTTTTACTTCTGTTAACTGAGAAGTTGTAATTGTCTCAAATGTGTTATGATTTCCTCTCATTATCTACATCTAGTTTATATAGCATACTGTAATATATTTGCCATTACATTCATATTTTTCCCAGGGCCAGTTCTACCCTTCCATTCTCATAATGTCTGGTTTGGTTATCATCCTTTCAGCACTTTGCTGCCTCAGATTTTGAGCCAGCAATTTGTCTGCTCAAGGGCTATTGCCAAAAAACAGCTGCTTAAAATCATAGCTCTGTGTTCATTCATATTTTGTAAGTGTTCTTGCATAGGCTTTCTAGATTTTTTTCTATTGCTTTTCAGCCTGTTGAGTTCCACACCTTCCTTTTCCCTTCTGTAACTCCCCTACTTTTTAAGCCTTCTAGATATCTACTACAACTATTATTCCTTAACTCATTTGCTTTCATTGTGATCGTATTTCTAATCTTCAATTTATTATATCAGTCCTTTGCAAACTCTTTTCTGCTTAGATTCAAACACAATCACATATCACATTCCTTTTCAGAAGAAATAATGGAATATGCCAGTCTTTGTCACAACAGACATTTACTTACAACATTTAATTTATATACTAGAATATTAGATGTATTGTCGTGGTTAGCATTATGTGATAGTATTCATTCTGTTTGTAACATTTGTCTAATCTTCAACACGAAACAATGGGAAGTTGGCTGAATTATTACTAAATAAACACTGAAGAAGTTCACATATACTAAGTGAATGAAAGTGCTTAACTGAGATTTTAAAATTACAGTTTTAAAGTTGTAATCTACATTTATTAAAAAGTTTGAATCCTGACTTCAGCAACTGTTGGCTCCAATGTTGATCTGTCTCATCTTCCTCAAGAACCACATCTACTAAAAATTTATATTTCACTTCATTATGTCTTATTTTTCATTATATCAATAAGAGAAAATAACTGCTTATATTTCTTTTAAGTATCTGCCTTTAATAGTTAGCATTCTATGATATCTTGATCCCCCATAAATATCTTTCTTATTTCCTTTGGTGTTCCAGTCTGTAACCATTACAATATATCCTTGAAAAAAGAACTTTCTGTTAATTTTCTTTGTATCTTCTCTCATTTTATTCCAGTTGAATATGTATTGCAGCCAGTGTAATTCTTACACCCTGCCAGCAACCTCTCACCACTACAAATGTTTCCTATTTATCCTTCATTTGTTCCTCAATCTTTATTGCAATAATCATTTTAATTAATATTAAAACCCTTTAATTTTGCTGTCCTTCTATTCCAGAAAAGAAATCTTCACTCCCGTTATTTTTTTACAAAATGTTCATGTTCTTTATGATTTGGGTATGTATGTATCTTGTAACACTATTATTAGTGCATTACTATTGTAAATGTAAGTCAGTATTTTATCCTATTTTTCTGTCCACCAACCTATTAGGTTTTCTAACTAAGTCAAAATGTAATATAATAAAGGTTTTATCTTTTATTCTACTTACATATATTCTTTGTCTTTGTGTTATAAACTTGTCCTTCCCAGTCTATCTTTTTGTGTCACTTTATATATTTTTGTTTCTTTTCCCAACTGAAACTGATGTCTTATATTCATTAGAACAATACACAATTCCCTCTCACCCAAAAAATGACCAACATATTAACTATATATCTAACTTCGCAATGCAATATTGATAATACTCTGTAAAGTCAGCAGTGTCAAGCTTCTTCTAATGTTTTCTAATCAGACTTACTCCTTTAGGTTGGACAAAACTTATTATAAATCAATAATATATTTGTTTCACTTACCTGCAGCTAATAAACTAAATGTCTTATTTCTGAAATTGTCCCTTTATCCATGTGGATAACACAGCACTTAGCATATTAGCAAAGTAGCTGGCATTTATGCTATAGTATACAACGTGCAACATAAGAACATAGGTCCTTTCTTGTAGTATTTAGAGCCCCCCACCATATTCCCTCAGCTCCCAATGAAAGTGAAATTGATCTTGATTCAGATCATATCACCTGTGACGACACTGTTGCCAGTTTTAAATGATACTCATCAGGTTACTGACTGATTCCTACTTTCTCCCATAAATCATAGTGCATGAATATTGAGCAGTTCTTTGCCAGATAGGCATCTCAGGTACCAGGCAGATGAAGTAAAGGGCTTCCCTCTCAAACTATCTGAGTGCACTGATGCCTATGTGATACATTAATGCTGAAGAAGTCAAACCATTTCAGCACATACAGGAACTGGTGACACTATAACACATGAGTTAAGCAGATGGAAGTATCCATAATTTATCACTGCTGTCTAGAAAATGGCATCTGCAAGCCATGTTTTGGGAGGATGGAATGATGACACAGGGAAAAAAATATTTCAGTCACAAGACTGTACTGAAAAAAAGGCACACAGTGAACTAAAGTACACTGAAGTAAGCAGCTTATCAGAAGGTTGCAGCAATGACACCATCCCCCACTCTGGAATCATAGATAAACTTACTAAGCTGGGCATTAATCCCTACGTCACCCAATGGGTTGCTAACTGGCTTACTGATAGAACCCACACTGTAAAAGTAAAATCCAGCTCCAGACAAGTGACAAGTGGAGTACCTCAGGGTTCAGTCCTGGGATCGCTCTTGTTTGGCATCTACTTCTCTGAAGTACAGGCCAACACTAAGGGACTCTGGATAACAAAGTTTGCACATCACTGCAAACTGGGAGCCATTATTGAATCCCCAAATGATGTGGATACTCTACAAAAGTGCCTTACAGAAACAGATGATTGGTGCCAGAGCCATGGACTCAAGCTCAATGCCAAGAAATGTATAGTTATCCCTTTTGGGAAAAAAAACATGTATCCGTGAATTACCATATAGGTGGCAGTACACTAAACACCGAAAGTTTGATAAGAGACTTAGGGACACAGGTGGACAGTGGTCTCACAACAGTCAGGAAATCCTTCTATGTGGCACACCTCATCACTAAGGGCTTTTCGTCCAGAAAAAAGGAGGTCATTGTCCCACTGTACTCATCCATCATTAGACCCATTATAGAATACAATGCCTCATTTGGTATGTACCTCTCAAGACATCTGCAACAACTGGAAAGGCCACAGAAATACCTCACTAAAAGAATCACAGGCCTAAAGCAGATGCCCTATGCTGACTGCCTTAAAAAACTCCAGCTATACTCTGTTACATATCATCTACTCAGAGGTGATCTTTGCTTAAACATACAAGGCCATGTCAAACCCAGAGCTGTTGGACATGCTACACTTAAAGAAATCCCAATCCCTCAGAGCCACATGCTCCAGGGATCTAAACCTTGTCATCACAATAAACAAAACATGCTGGAAGGATAGGTTCCTGACCCAGAAACTCCCCAGACTCTGGAATAGATTGCCCATACATGTCAAGCAGAGTGCCTCTTTGGTCCTCTTCAAAAGGAACCTTGACGATTGGATGGGAGAAAGTCGCCCTGCTAGACAGGGGTCCAGGGAAGTAAATAGTGTGGGAAGAAATAGCCAGGGAATTGTTATGGCTAGGCTTGTATAGGCCCTAGGGATGATAGCCTAGTACCAACCTATGAACCTATGAACCTATGAACCAATGTGTACTATGAGGTGGCACTGTATATCAGACAGGTATGCCATATGTTGGATTTAAATAAAATTGCACCACAGAATGTCAGTGTGACATACATATTTTTATGTTAAACATCCTTATTTATGTGCATTCTGTGGTGCTTCATAAGTACACCATATCTATGTAAACATTATTGCATTGTTATAGTTCTGAGTGGAGTGCTGTTTTGTGTGTGTGCATATTTGTATGCCATCTGATTACATTGCAATATTACACATAGTTGTCATCCATCATTTACTGTGCATTAAGATCTTTTTGATTTAACCCATCTTTGTGCCACCCTTTATTTACGCAGAATCTGCAGTTAGTATTAAAAATTAAATCCTATGCATAGTTTAGTAGATCTATCCAGATCGTGTCCCTCACAATAAGTAAGCAGCTTATAACTTTCCTAAGTGAATAGTCATCTGCAGTCACCATACTAGGAGAGTGTGGAGGAGTTTCTGGAAGTACTAGAGTTAAGTGCATGTGCTGCTCTGCATACAGATACTTGTCGTCACGTGCATGGTGAATATCTGTTATATGGCTGTTTTATTATAGCATGTAATGCACCGGCTGCCATAGCAGACTGATGTCCCCCACCTGACCATGGAAACATAACATACTGTCACAGAGCCAAGAGCTTGTGCAAGCAGGAAGCTCATGGTATATGTTCCACAAAATGACTGCTCTTCAGTGCTAACATTTTTTCCAAAGGACTGTTGGTATCCCAGTCCACAGGACTGTTCTTCAGGTCAACAATAAAATATATTCATCAGTTGTAGACTCCTGGAATTACACCTCCAGTAGGCCATTCCTGCATAGATGAGCTATCCTTTACTGAAGACAAGTATGGTGTTTTCTCCTCTTTGTACTTCCTAACATGTAATGTGTTCTGTATGCTCTTATGTTCACATTCTATCTAATTTGCATATATTTATTCATGCCTATCCATGTATGCCTGTGGTTGGATAATGACGTGGCCATTGTGGTAGGAATCTCTGCTATGGGTTTGGAACACAAGGCCAATACCAGACACCCAGGCCAGCACTTGTTCTTTTCAATTAAAAGACCAGACAGGGTACACAACAAATTTGATTTTGATTAGTGGCTCAGGTAATAAAGAAGCTAGCGATGGAGGATGGAGATGAGGGACTTTGGCTACCCATTCTGAGGTTTGGGCTATTCTGTATAACCATATGCCTCCAAGCAGAGACTGGTACACATCTCCCAAATAAAAGGCAGAGTACCATTCTCAGTAACAAGGGTGGGTGCTTAATGGGTAGCCTTTATAGGTTCATAGGTTCATACTAGGGTATCTGCCCTAGGGCATTTATAAGCCTAGCCAGAGTGTGTTTGGCTTTCGCCACCCATTTTAAATTTATTTTGCTGTGCCCTTTTTCGAGGTTAGTATGCTGTGCCTCTGTCTAACAGTGACACAGAAGTGATAGATCTCCCATCCACTCATCAAGATTCCTCTTGAAGAGAGTCAATGAGGGACTCTGCCTAACCTGGACTGGGATTTTATTCCAGAGTGAAGGGAGCCTCTGGGTTATGAATCTGTCCCTCCAGCATGTCCTATTTATTTCAGTGCTGAGGTTCAAGTCTCTCGAGCACGTGGCTCGATGGGATTTGGATTTTTCTGAGGTGCAGCATGTCCATTAATTCAGGGTTGGACAGTTGCTTTATACATCAGGCACAGATCGCCTCTGAGCAGGCGGTATGCCACTGAGTAGAGCTGGAGTTTCTTTAACCAGGCAGCATATGGCATCTGTTTGAGCCCTTTGATCCTCTTGGTGAGGTACTTTTGGGGTCTTTCCAGTTGCTGCAGGTGTCTGGTAAGGTACATCCCAAAAGTGGCATTGTACTCAATTATGGGCCTGATGAGGGATGAGTAAAGAGGCACAATGACCTCCCCTGATCTAGATGTGAATCCCTTCATGATTAGGTGGGCTATATAAAATGTTTTACTAACCACTTTGGCCACGTGGTTGTCAAATGAGAGATTGCTATCAACTTGGGTCCCCAGGTCCCTAATTACTTCTTCTGTACTTAATGGATTACCACCTATGTGGTAATTGCACTGTTTTTGCCAAAGGGGATAACTATACACTTTTTGGCATTTAGCTTGAGGCCATGGCTCTGGCACCAGTTGTCTGTTTCTATGAGGCCCTTTTGGAGGATGCTTGTGTCAGCTGGAGAGTAGATTATGGCACCCAGTTTGCAGTCATCTGCGAACTTGGTCAGCCACAGTCCTTCCATGTTGGCCTGTACCTCCGAGAAATATATACCAAACAAGAGAGGTCCCAGGACTGAGCCTTGTGGGACGCCACTTGTAACTGGTTTGGAGTCTGACATGGCTCCAGCAATTCTAACCATGTGGGTTCTGTCCTTGAGCCAGTTTGCAACCAATCTACTGACATAGGGGTTTATATTTAAGCTGGTGAGCTTATCTATAATGCCTGAGAGGGGTATTGTATTGAAGGCTTTTGCGAGGTCCAGGTAGGCTGTGTGGACCACCTTCCCCTAGTCAATGGCCTTGGTGATGGTTTCAAAGAAATCAACCAGGTTTAAGAGGCAGGATCTGCCCTTAACAAAGCTGAACTGGGTAGGATCCAATGTCTGTAGGCCCCCAGATATCTTTATTTATGAGGTCCATGATGATCCTTTCCATAGCTTTGCAGACCAAGCTAGTCAGGCTTATGGGGCGATAGTTTCCAGGATCCGTTGAGGCACCACCTTTGTGGAGAGGGACCACTGTTGCTGTATGCCACTCTTTGGGTACATATCCTGTAGTAAGGCTGAGATTGAACAGTAGTTTTATGTTTGGGTTTAGCTCTTCTTGGAGTTCATGTAGGATGCAGCCCGGGACACCGTCTGGTCCCATTGATGCTGTGTTTTTTGCTTTGGAGAGGGCAGCTCTTACCTCAGCATCTGAGATGTCAGGGGGGGCAGCACTCTGCTGGGATAGATATTTGCCCTTTTGGTGGCGAGGGGAGTTTGAACCTGTCAGCTAGGATGTTGGCAATGTCTGTGGGTTCGGTGTATTTTTTGTCATTTTGTACTAATTCTGAGCATATCTGGGAATTCCCACCCAGGTTCCTAACATAACTAAAGAAAGCCTTGTGATTATCCTTAGTGTCCTGTGCAATTTTTCTCTCAAAGCTTGGCCTTCGACGATTTTATGATTGCCTGTAGTTTTTTGCTAATACTGATCAGAGATGCCTTCCCTTTTTGGGATTTTGCTCTACCATGTAGTAGCTTCCTCCTTCTATTGTATAGTTTGTTTATGGCTGGGGTCCACCAGACAGGACGTCTGCCTTTGGAGGATTGGGTCTTGGTTTTATTTGGGATTGCATGATCCATGCATTCCTGAAGGTGTTCATAAAATGCATTTATAAAGGATTCTGCAGTCTGGGCCGTATTTTCCACAGGCCCGGGGGCTTTGAAGGATTCCGCCTTGGTTTTGAGGAGTGTGAAATTTGCTTTAGAGAAATTTTTCACTGTGGTTTTCTGGGCAGGGGGTGGGGTCAGGATGTGAATATCCAGTGAGATTAGTTTATGGCCTGATCTTACCTGCGAGGGATACACTTCTGGTCTGGAGCATAGAGTCCCCATGTTGGTGATGATCAGGTCCAGTATGTTTTCCCCTCTTGTGGGAGTGGTAACAAGTTGTTCCATACCATTTGAGTTTATAAATTCTAGGAACCTTTGGGCTAGGGTGTTGGAGCTAGAGTAATGCTCCCAGTCTATGTTTGGGTAGTTGAAGTCGCCCAATATAATGGTGTTTGGAGAGACTTTCATATTTTCCAGTGTTCTCAGGAAGGCCAAGTGGGGTTCCTGGGTTTGGGAGGGTGGTCTGTAGCAGGCTATAAACTGTAAGGCAGTTTTACCCACTGTTAGTTGCACATGGATAGTCTCTGATGCTGTGCCACCAACCTGGAGGTGTGGGTATCTTTGACAAATATTGATACTCCCCCTCCTTTTGTGGTTCGGTCCAAGTTTTGGGGCCGAAAAGCATGGTATGAGGTATAACCTGATAGTGCTGGGGTGCTCTCGGGAGCTTTGAACCAGGTTTCTGTTACTGCACAGATATCAATATTCTCCATGCTAAGGAGAGTTTTGCATCTTGAGGTTTAGACTTCTGGCGTTGAGTAGCATTACTCTTAGTTTCTTATCCCTTGTGATACCTATGGAGGTGGGTTTGTCTTTTGAGGCTTGCCTAAAAAAGGCACTATGGGGGTAGCAAGAGCCTTTGCCAATATCCGAAAGCCCAGCGGTGACAGGTGCAAGCTGTCCCTAGCGAAGCATCGTGGCTTGTCGAGCATGTCATCCCAGGCTGACAGGCATTGGATCCCCTTTGAATGACACCAATACTTAAGCCAATTGTTGAAACTGATCATCTTGTCTTCATATTGTGGCATCATTCTTGGTGAGGGTAAGATGCTACTCAAGGTCAGGGTCATACCGGCCTGGGCTACATGGTCAGAGAGCTCCTCTATGTCTCTTTTCATGTAGTCCAGGGAGGTACGTCTCAGGTCATTCACACCAGCATGGACAATGATGGAGTCATATTTGTACATGCCTTGGAGTGACCTGAGTGCTTGTGTTATGTGGAGGATCCTAGCGCCCGACAGGCAGCTCACCGTGACCTTCTCCTTGTTCAGCCTGGTGCGTGTGCCTGACGATAGAGTCACCTATTACAAGTGTATCAGGTGTGTTGTTTAGCCTTAAGGGCTGCGACTGTTTGGCACACTGGCTTTGTGAGCTATGTGTTGCACGTATTTTGTTTTGGGGGTAGCGGTTGCTTGGGTGTCTGCTTTGGAGGTCTCTGCTGCTTAGGCAGATTTTTATTTAGAGCCTCCGAGTATGTTTTTATGTGTTTATGTGTTTGGTTTGCTGTCATGGTAGGTCTATGTGAGACTGGAATTGTAGTGAGTGTGGTTTCCTTCTCCTCCTGACTGGTTACACCAGTACTGAGTTGAGAGAGCTTAGCCTCCAGTTTGGCTATATGGTTGCATCTCTCACATGTGTTGGAATTTGTTGGGAGGAGGAGAGGGTTGTCTGTGTACATGAGGCAGTTGTAACATTGCCTCAAGATTCCCAGATTCACCAGCTGGACTGGAGAGGAGATTGACAACTGACCTTTGGACATGCTAGAATAGTATTGGGAATTCCTTTATAATTGAAAAAAGGGCCAATGGGGAACAAGGTACTCAAGGGGAGTTTGTGAGGGTGTAGTGCTTTTAATTTTTTAGTGCTGACTTATATAATTGCTTTAGTGAGCAAGTGTCAGGTAACTTAAATGCAATGTGTTACAGGTAACTTAAATGCAAAAATGACAAACGGTAACTTTCTTTCAAGTGAAACAAGGAAATAAGTACAGTAAGCAATGCAGATATC
>NC_056731.1:545343183-545378183 GCF_019279795.1 Protopterus annectens
TGTTTATCAGAAGGAACAGCTGTGCTTTTGGTTGGCAGGGTTATGGTTTGCTTATCAGTTCATATTTTGAGTGTTTTTTGTTCAGAGTAAATTCACTAATACTGGTGTAGTTTAGTGTGTAAAGTAATACTGAATTTTAATTAAGAATATTTCCTGACAGTCCCTAAAACTGTGCATTCTGGTTGTATAATTATCCTATATGTTATCCTTTTCACTATTATTTTGTCTGCCATATACATAGAGTTATAGGATTTATTTTTTCCATATAAAGACATTACAGCTGCAGTCTGTAGGTTTTTACTGTGCTCTAAGTTCTTATGTTTGATATCTTATACTAACCAAAAGGAGATACAGGGTACTTTTAATGCAAATTATTGATTCAGGAGTTCCCTTATATTCATTAGCAACTGTGCTGTTGAGTGAGCAAAACAGTGTTGCTTTTGTTAAAAATGTATGAACTGCATCATCAATTAAAAGGTGTGTTTATTAATGGAATATTGTAGAGGCAAATGTGTGGAACTGGAAGAGGAAGAAATTGGTGTCCAAAAGTAATAGGGAGCATGCTCTAAACTGGAAACACCCCCTCCTCAGCTTAAACAAGCAAATAAGAGTTCTTTTGAAGTCCTCCAAAGCAAACTATGAATCCAAATTAGCATCCTCAACTAAGGACAACCATAAGGCATTCTTTAGTTACATCTGTAGCTTAAAAGGTAAGACCCAGATTTGCACTGAAATGGTAGTTAATGATACCACATAAACTGAGCCTGTGGACATAGCAAACCTTTAGCCGACAGGTTCTAGGAAAACTTCACTCCTCTATCACCACCACACATACCTCATGACATTCCTTCCACATGTCCCCCACCTTGTATCTCTAGAGAGCAGGTCGTAAATGCCCTCTCTAAGGCCAAACATGGGCTCCAACAAGAATTAGCAATACCATTGGGTACTCTTTTCAATCATAGTCTAAGCACTGGCTTCATCCCAGCTGAATGGAAAATAGCCACCATTATCCCCTTGCACAAGGGTGGTGCTTCCACTGACCCCAGGAACTATAGATGTATTAGCCTGACTAGCCTTATCTGCAAGGTCATGGAGTGATTCATCATGGTCCTTATCAACAAAGATATAGGCAATCTCCAAACACTTGACCCTAGTCACTTTGGATTTGTCAAAGGGAGCTCATGCCTGTTAAACCTGGTAGACTTCTTCAAGACAGTCACCAGAGCCCTGGCCAAGGGTAAAACTGTGCATACAGCCTACCTGGACTTGCCCAAGGCTTTTTACACTATTCCCCACTCAAGCATCATTGGCAAACTCACCCAGCTAGGTATCAACCCTTATATCATTAGATGGCTCGCTAACTGGCTCACTGATAAAAAACCATGTAGTCAAAATGGGAATCCACCTCCAACAGCAGACCTGTAACCAGTGGTGTTCCACAAGGATCAGTCCTGGGACCACTACTGTTTGGAATCTAGTTCTCCAAAGTGCAAGCTAAAACTAAAGGTCTGTGGCTGACAAAGTTTGCTGACAACTGCAAACTGTGATGGTCACAGAATCCCCAAACAATGTCAACATCCTGCAAGAGATTCTTAAGCAAACAAATGATTGGTGCCAAAATCACGACCTTAAACTCAATGCAGAAAATGGATTATCACCCCTTTCAGTAAGAGTGATGTTCCTGATAACTACCATATCAATAGAAACACCCTAAGCATGCACTCAGTGGTGACAGACCTGGGCACACAGATTGACAGCAACCTTACCTTTGATCATCATGTCTCCACAGTGGAAAGAAGGGCATTCTATATTGCTCATCTCATAAGTAAGGACATTGGCTCCAGAAAAAAAGAAGCTATAACCTCCCTGCACTCTTCCCTCATCAGGCCAATAATTGAGTATAATGCCCCTTTTAGTATGTACCTTTCCGGGCACCTGCAGCAATTAGATAGACCACAAAAGCTCCTCACAACCAGAATTCAAGATATTCAGCATCTGTCCTATGTGGATCAGCTGAAATCATTGTCACTTTACTCCATTTCATAAAGACTACTCAGAGGCAATCTCTGCCTTGAGTATAAGGCAATCCTTGACTCTGCTTTATTGGAAATGCTGCATATCCATAAGTCCATTGGCTCACGGGTTACTTGCTCTAAAGACCTTAACCTGGTATGTGACGTTAATAGAATCTGCTGGAGGAACAGGTTTGTCTCCCAGAGGTTACCACACATGTGGAACAGACTCCCAATTCATGTCAAACAGAATACCCCTTGGCCCTCTTCAAAGCTTAATCTGGACTGATTGGATGGGTAACTGTAAATTCACCCAAGGAGTTCCACCTGTGTCTCTTTCTTGGACAGGGGCAATAGGTGTTGATCATGGAAACAAGGGCAGAACTTGGCTAGGCTTATAAGGACCCCAAGGTCGTTAGCCTAGTAACTTCCTATGATCCTATGATTGTGTTTGGAGTTGGTCTGGATACATGTGTGTATGTGTTCATATAAGGCTGACTTGCAATGCACTCTGATACTGATACAATGGGGTTATGTTTCTGTTCTCCAAAATGTAAGGACCAAATAACTGATTATATTAAATAAATGGTTCATCCCTCCCACACTAAAATGTGGATTTCATTTTTTTCCTTCTTCTATTATTTGTTTTATTTTTTATGGCAGGGTTAATTAGTATTTGGCAAGTTATATTTGGAAGTCATGTTTAATGCTGTTTTACGTCTTTTTAAACCTACCTGTCTTTGTCTGTGTTGCTCCTCTCCATCATTCTGGCTTTTACCACTAGCTTTTAACCTTTAACTATGCCTGTAAGAGCATATATAACCACTCTTCCACATGCCACTATACTATAGTAATCTTTTCAGAGGTAAATGTCTTCACAAATGTCTCAGACATAAGTAATATTTTATCTATATGCGTACTGCTTGCAATGTGATCTTCATTACTGTCATACATTTTTTTACCACCTGAAGTGGTCCCAATAATGAAAACTGTCACATGGTTTCTACCAATATCCCATCAGAAATTACATACATAAATATCCTGAATATCTTTTACACATCAGAGTCTACTTTCTTAGTGAGGTGACAGTGCCGATATTATGTCAAGTTGGATAAAAGTTGAGTTTAAGTCAGTGGACAGAATGCAGTGTCAGCTAACAGTTACTTGTTCCATAGCATGGATAACCTTTCTTTTAGGTTAACTCAAGTTTATGACTGTGGCTGTCAGTTTGGGATTTGTGTTCCTATTAGGAAGGTAAAACTTAGTATTTGAAGGTTTACATAGTTTTGTCACGTTAGTATTAACAGGTTTTAGGGGCTATGGGGGGGTGTTTGTTTTTTTGTTTAAGGGCTTTCGATAAAACAAATAGTTTTATAAGATGTGACATAGGCTCAAATGGACATGACAAGAAACGAGTGTATAAAAGTTCAACCTGCCATACTATGTAGGCATGTAACACAAAAGCTGGAACTAGACATTTAACAAAAAAGTGCTATACATAAAAGGTGGAATTAATAACTTTTAATGTGATGATATTTTTCTTTAATGTATTTAAATGTAAATTACCTCACACATAAATACAAAGAAGAAAGAGTAGTGAACTATATTAGAAATATAGAGTGCAAATAGTTGTATTACAGGAGACACACTTAGAAAGAACTGAACATGTGAATTTAATAAAGGAAGGTTTTCAGGATGGTTATTCAGCGGAAAACCTGGCACAAAGGAAAAGAGGAGTACTTATATTAATTGCAAGAGGAGCTCCAGTAGTGATAGCAAAGGATAAAAAACACAATAATGGAATATATATAGTACTAAGGGGCTACTGGCAATGGAGGAGGATTACACTGTCACTTATTTACATTTCACTTAAAACTGCTATAATGGAGTTAAGAAAATTCTGGGAGAAATAATCAGCTTTCAGCAAGGAATATTACTTATAGGTGGGGAATGGAATTTGATTTGCAGCAGTGAAGATGTGTCTGTGGAATCCAGAAGGGAAAATATACAAAATTAGGGAAGATTTTTTAAGAAATTTATGAAAATATTTGGCATTGATGATGTGAATTCAGTAATAAGAGTTTGGAGTGAATTTACATATTATGCCCCAAGATATAAAAACTGGGCTAGGCTAGACAAAATTTACATTTCAAAGGAATATATGCATGTAATAGAAGGTCTTGATACTCACCCAATAACTATTTCAGATCAGGCACCAGTAACAACTTCTGATAAAAGCACAGGGTAATGAAATAAAAATGAGATATTGGCACTTTCCCACCTATCTGTTGAAAAGACAGGAATTTAAGGAATGGGTAGTAGAGATTATTAGGGAGCTGTTAGAGAGGAAAGAAATTTCTTCTGAAAATATAGCTAGAGAATGGGATAAAATTAAGGTGGAGTTTAAAGATAGGGTGGAAACAAAAATAAAAATAAAAAAGGAGCTACGGTTAAGAAGAAACAAGAATTATTTAGATGGACTGACAAATGTTAAAGTTTTGCAGAATAGGAGAATCTCACAGAAGAAGAAGACCATCAACTGCAAAGTGCTAAGCAAAAAATAAGGGATTACCTTGATAATATGAATGAGCTTAGAAAGATTGCTAAGCAACTGTTTTTGATAACAATAGGGCACAAAAACTTTTAGCATAATAACTCAGGAAATAGAAAGTAGAAAGGGCTGTTGCCAAACCTGAGGAGCCTCTAACAAGGAAGGTAACAGGAGATTCTGTAAAGGTTATGGAAATATTTTGAAAATTTTATGAGTCTCTATAAAGCAGAGAAATATGAAAATCAAGAAAAGATACAAATGAAAATGTTTATGGAAGAATTAAATATTTCAAGGTTAGATGTAAATGAGGCTCAATTACTAATGGTTGGGATAGGAGGAGATGAGATGAAAATTGTGATGTACAACCAATCTACAGGAAAGTCCTCATGAATAAATGGTATTTCTGTAGAAGTTTAGAAGCTAGGAGGAAAAGAAAATAATAAAGATATGGAAGGTTTTGTTTAACAGTATCTTAAGAGGAGAGAAGTACCACCATCATGGAAGAAAGCAGTGGTAGCTGTAATACCTAAAGAGGGTAAAGGAATTATAACAAATCAGGTGATTCCCTATTTGCAAACACTATCGGTTCTTACTGGAATAAACTTCCCATTGAACTGACCTCCCTAACATCTTGTCACCTTTTCAAAAACAGATAAAACCACCTACTAATTCACTGGCTATGCCCCTGCTCCAATCCTGACTGAGCATAGTACTGTTCATTACTATATACAGTCTGCTACTTGCACTTCTTTCCACTCCCTTTCTTACCTAGACTAACATCCTCAGCCCCCTTCACTTGACCTTCACTCTTTTCTCCTATCTTATTGCCTACTTCACCGTATAGCCATCCTCTCTCTATTTTCTTTCCAGCCATACCTAGACCATCTTTATCCTACTACCATAGCATGTCATCTCTATCCTGCTTCCTCACTCTCCTTTTCAACTTGACTTTCATAACATTTATCTATGTTAAAATACTTTTACCCTACGTAACCATATTCTATCCACAATTTCTATCTATCTTTTCTACCCTTTTTTCCCATAGCTTTACTACCTATATACCTGTTTACCTTCTAACTTGCTTTTTTAATACTTGTTACCATCAGTTTCTTTCCCTCTGCTAACTACCTAATCTGTCTTCTAGCCTACTGACCGATGATTAAATTACTTAGCTTGACTACAGATATCCTTAACTCAACTTTATATTTTTGTGCCTGAGCTTAACTCCTCAGCCACATAATGTGAACTCTATTTGTTGCCTACTTAAATTAGTCCAGGCAAACTGTATTTTGTCTCTGTACATTTTTGTTTTTAAAAAATTGATATATTTAGTAAAGTATTCCTCATGTATTGTCTTAGTCTGATAGTGGAGCTTTTCTCCTCGGGCCTCTGCTGAAAATGGACATGTATCCAGCCAGACTAGCCCGGTTAACAAATGTAAAATAAAATAAATAAAATAAATAAATACTGAATTTTAATTAAGAATATTTCCTGACAGTCCCTAAAACTGTGCATTCTGGTTGTATAATTATCCTATATGTTATCCTTTTCACTATTATTTTGTCTGCCATATACATAGAGTTATAGGATTTATTTTTTCCATATAAAGACATTACAGCTGCAGTCTGTAGGTTTTTACTGTGCTCTAAGTTCTTATGTTTGATATCTTATACTAACCAAAAGGAGATACAGGGTACTTTTAATGCAAATTATTGATTCAGGAGTTCCCTTATATTCATTAGCAACTGTGCTGTTGAGTGAGCAAAACAGTGTTGCTTTTGTTAAAAATGTATGAACTGCATCATCAATTAAAAGGTGTGTTTATTAATGGAATATTGTAGAGGCAAATGTGTGGAACTGGAAGAGGAAGAAATTGGTGTCCAAAAGTAATAGGGAGCATGCTCTAAACTGGAAACACCCTCCTCAGCTTAAACAAGCAAATAAGAGTTCTTTTGAAGTCCTCCAAAGCAAACTATGAATCCAAATTAGCATCCTCAACTAAGGACAACCATAAGGCATTCTTTAGTTACATCTGTAGCTTAAAAGGTAAGACCCAGATTTGCACTGAAATGGTAGTTAATGATACCACATAAACTGAGCCTGTGGACATAGCAAACCTTTAGCCGACAGGTTCTAGGAAAACTTCACTCCTCTATCACCACCACACATACCTCATGACATTCCTTCCACATGTCCCCCACCTTGTATCTCTAGAGAGCAGGTCGTAAATGCCCTCTCTAAGGCCAAACATGGGCTCCAACAAGAATTAGCAATACCATTGGGTACTCTTTTCAATCATAGTCTAAGCACTGGCTTCATCCCAGCTGAATGGAAAATAGCCACCATTATCCCCTTGCACAAGGGTGGTGCTTCCACTGACCCCAGGAACTATAGATGTATTAGCCTGACTAGCCTTATCTGCAAGGTCATGGAGTGATTCATCATGGTCCTTATCAACAAAGATATAGGCAATCTCCAAACACTTGACCCTAGTCACTTTGGATTTGTCAAAGGGAGCTCATGCCTGTTAAACCTGGTAGACTTCTTCAAGACAGTCACCAGAGCCCTGGCCAAGGGTAAAACTGTGCATACAGCCTACCTGGACTTGCCCAAGGCTTTTTACACTATTCCCCACTCAAGCATCATTGGCAAACTCACCCAGCTAGGTATCAACCCTTATATCATTAGATGGCTCGCTAACTGGCTCACTGATAAAAAACCATGTAGTCAAAATGGGGGAATCCACCTCCAACAGCAGACCTGTAACCAGTGGTGTTCCACAAGGATCAGTCCTGGGACCACTACTGTTTGGAATCTAGTTCTCCAAAGTGCAAGCTAAAACTAAAGGTCTGTGGCTGACAAAGTTTGCTGACAACTGCAAACTGTGATCGGTCACAGAATCCCCAAACAATGTCAACATCCTGCAAGAGATTCTTAAGCAAACAAATGATTGGTGCCAAAATCACGACCTTAAACTCAATGCAGAAAATGGATTATCACCCCTTTCAGTAAGAGTGATGTTCCTGATAACTACCATATCAATAGAAACACCCTAAGCATGCACTCAGTGGTGACAGACCTGGGCACACAGATTGACAGCAACCTTACCTTTGATCATCATGTCTCCACAGTGGAAAGAAGGGCATTCTATATTGCTCATCTCATAAGTAAGGACATTGGCTCCAGAAAAAAAGAAGTTATAACCTGCCTGTACTTTTCCCTCATCAGGACAATAAATGAATATAATTCCCCTTTTGGTATGTACCTTTCCAGGCACCTGCAGCAATTAGATAGACCACAAAAGCTCCTCACAACCAGAATTCAAGATATTCAGCATCTGTCCTATGTGGATCAGCTGAAATCATTGTCACTTTACTCCATTTCATAAAGACTACTCAGAGGCAATCTCTGCCTTGAGTATAAGGCAATCCTTGACTCTGCTTTATTGGAAATGCTGCATATCCATAAGTCCATTGGCTCACGGGTTACTTGCTCTAAAGACCTTAACCTGGTATGTGACGTTAATAGAATCTGCTGGAGGAACAGGTTTGTCTCCCAGAGGTTACCACACATGTGGAACAGACTCCCAATTCATGTCAAACAGAATACCCCTTTGGCCCTCTTCAAGCGCAATCTGGACGATTGGATGGGTAACTGTAAATTCACCCAAGGAGTTCCACCTGTGTCTCTTTCTTGGACAGGGGCAATAGGTGTTGATCATGGAAACAAGGGCAGAACTTGGCTAGGCTTATAAGGACCCCAAGGTCGTTAGCCTAGTAACTTCCTATGATCCTATGATTGTGTTTGGAGTTGGTCTGGATACATGTGTGTATGTGTTCATATAAGGCTGACTTGCAATGCACTCTGATACTGATACAATGGGGTTATGTTTCTGTTCTCCAAAATGTAAGGACCAAATAACTGATTATATTAAATAAATGGTTCATCCCTCCCACACTAAAATGTGGATTTCATTTTTTTCCTTCTTCTATTATTTGTTTTATTTTTTATGGCAGGGTTAATTAGTATTTGGCAAGTTATATTTGGAAGTCATGTTTAATGCTGTTTTACGTCTTTTTAAACCTACCTGTCTTTGTCTGTGTTGCTCCTCTCCATCATTCTGGCTTTTACCACTAGCTTTTAACCTTTAACTATGCCTGTAAGAGCATATATAACCACTCTTCCACATGCCACTATACTATAGTAATCTTTTCAGAGGTAAATGTCTTCACAAATGTCTCAGACATAAGTAATATTTTATCTATATGCGTACTGCTTGCAATGTGATCTTCATTACTGTCATACATTTTTTTACCACCTGAAGTGGTCCCAATAATGAAAACTGTCACATGGTTTCTACCAATATCCCATCAGAAATTACATACATAAATATCCTGAATATCTTTTACACATCAGAGTCTACTTTCTTAGTGAGGTGACAGTGCCGATATTATGTCAAGTTGGATAAAAGTTGAGTTTAAGTCAGTGGACAGAATGCAGTGTCAGCTAACAGTTACTTGTTCCATAGCATGGATAACCTTTCTTTTAGGTTAACTCAAGTTTATGACTGTGGCTGTCAGTTTGGGATTTGTGTTCCTATTAGGAAGGTAAAACTTAGTATTTGAAGGTTTACATAGTTTTGTGCGTTAGTATTAACAGGTTTTAGGGGCTATGGGGGGGTGTTTGTTTTTTTGTTTAAGGGCTTTCGATAAAACAAATAGTTTTATAAGATGTGACATAGGCTCAAATGGACATGACAAGAAACGAGTGTATAAAAGTTCAACCTGCCATACTATGTAGGCATGTAACACAAAAGCTGGAACTAGACATTTAACAAAAAAGTGCTATACATAAAAGGTGGAATTAATAACTTTTAATGTGATGATATTTTCTTTAATGTATTTAAATGTAAATTACCTCACACATAAATACAAAGAAGAAAGAGTAGTGAACTATATTAGAAATATAGAGTGCAAATAGTTGTATTACAGGAGACACACTTAGAAAGAACTGAACATGTGAATTTAATAAAGGAAGGTTTTCAGGATGGTTATTCAGTGGAAAACCTGGCACAAAGGAAAAGAGGAGTACTTATATTAATTGCAAGAGGAGCTCCAGTAGTGATAGCAAAGGATAAAAAACACAATAATGGAATATATATAGTACTAAGGGGCTACTGGCAATGGAGGAGGATTACACTGTCACTTATTTACATTTCACTTAAAACTGCTATAATGGAGTTAAGAAAATTCTGGGATAAATAATCATTTTTTCAGCAAGGAATATTACTTATAGGTGGGGACTGGAATTTGATTTGCAGCAGTGAAGATGTGTCTGTGGGCCCAGAAGGGAAAATATAACAAAGGAGAGTAGATTTTTGAAGAAATTTATAAAAATATTTGGCATTGATGATGTGAATTCAGTAATAAGAGTTTGGAGTGAATTTACATATTATTCCCCAAGATATAAAAACTGGGCTAGGCTAGACAAAATTTACATTTCAAAGGAATATATGCATGTAATAGAAGGTCTTGATACTCACCCAATAACTATTTCAGATCAGGCACCAGTAACAACTACGATAAAAGCTGAGGGTAATGAAATAAAAATGAGACATTGGCGCTTTCCCACCTAACTGTTGAAAAGAGAGGAATTTAAGGAATGGGTAGTGGAGATTATTCGGGAGCTGTTAGAGAGGATAAAAATTTCTTCTGAAAATATAGCTAGGGAGTGGGATAAAATTAGGGTGGAGTTTAAAGATAGAGTGGAAATAAAAAATAAAAATAAAAAAGGAGCTACGGTTAAGAAGAAACAAGAATTATTTAGATGGACTGACAAATGTTAAAGTTTTGCAGAATAGGAGAATCTCACAGAAGAAGAAGACCATCAACTGCAAAGTGCTAAGCAAAAAATAAGGGATTACCTTGATAATATGAATGAGCTTAGAAAGATTGCTAAGCAACTGTTTTTGATAACAATAGGGCACAAAAACTTTTAGCATAATAACTCAGGAAATAGAAAGTAGAAAGGGCTGTTGCCAAACCTGAGGAGCCTCTAACAAGGAAGGTAACAGGAGATCCTGTAAAGGTTATGGAAATATTTTGAAAATTTTATGAGTCTCTATAAAGCAGAGAAATATGAAAATCAAGAAAAGATACAAATGAAAATGTTTATGGAAGAATTAAATATTTCAAGGTTAGATGTAAATGAGGCTCAATTACTAATGGTTGGGATAGGAGGAGATGAGATGAAAATTGTGATGTACAACCAATCTACAGGAAAGTCCTCATGAATAAATGGTATTTCTGTAGAAGTTTAGAAGCTAGGAGGAAAAGAAAATAATAAAGATATGGAAGGTTTTGTTTAACAGTATCTTAAGAGGAGGAGAAGTACCACCATCATGGAAGAAAGCAGTGGTAGCTGTAATACCTAAAGAGGGTAAAGATCCTTCAGACCCAGCTTCATACAGGCCCATTTCAGTACTAAACCATGACTATAAAGTGTTCATGTCTATAATGGCTAAAAGATTGGAAAAAGGAATGCCAAAACTGATAGATATGGATCATCAATGTTTTATTAATGTTGTCAAATGTTTCCTGAAAAAATTCTAAGGTTAATTATGAGGATATATGAGGAACTGGAGGCAAAAAATTAAAGTGGGTGGGGGTCTTCTCTGATAATTTCTGCTTGAGCAAAGGAACCAGACAGGGGTATCCTCTTTCCTCTTTATTATTTGCATTATATTTAGAACCATTAGCAAAGACAATAAGGGACTCAGAAATTCAAGGATATAATTGGTATGGTAGTCAAGAAAAGTTGTCTTTATTTGCAGATGATATTATTTTATACATGACAAAACCAGAAAGAGACATTACATTGTTGTGGAACATTTTCAGACAGTTTCAGATCTTTACAGGATGCAAAATGAATGAAGCTAAAACAAATGCAATGGCAGTAAATTATGTGCCTACACATGAACTGGTTCAGGAATACCCATATTTATGGGGACATGATAAAATGAAGTATTTAGGAGTATGGGCTAAAAGTGATTCTAGTGTGGCAGCTAAGGATATATGGGAAAAGACTAAACAAAAGATAATATAAAAACTGAGAAAACAGAAGCTTTGTATTATGGATATGGATAGTAAGAAACAAACAGTTAAAATGGTTTTAGTCCCTTTAGTCTTATACATGTCAGGCATATTTTATCAACCAGAGGAGAAGTTGTGGATAGCAATTAATAAAGAGCTGAAGGACTTTATCTGAGAGGGAAAGACGGCAAGAGTCAAGTAGGATAAGCTGATTCTTCCAGTAGAACAGGGTGGATTTTGATTACTCAATTTGAAGGGGTATTTCAGAGCTACACAGTTAAGACTTCTATACATAGTACAAGCAGAAAACTATAATTCAAAGTGGAAAGTGATTACGATGATGAAATGGGAGGAAGCTCAAGAAACAAGGAGAGAGTGGGATTTTGGATGCAGGCCTTTAAGGAGAATAACAATAACCATACAGAATATTATATTCATAAAGTAGCAGAAAGTATTCTAAGACCTAAACCAACAAGGGAATGGAAAAAGGAGATTTTGCCGATAGGGATGACTGCAATTAGAGACACAGGCAATAGGCAAGAGGGGGCTGAAATGTACTGGAGAAAACTGGCAAAGGAACCAAGGTACTGGGAGCAAATAACTAGAGAGGGAAAGGGGATAGAATGGGAAGAGGCCTAGAATTTATGTGGACTGCAGGTTAGAGATTGCCTTCCCTATCAGGGACTGATATCAAAGTATAGGCAAAGAGAAAGAAATAGGGGAGTTTAAATGAAAGACCAGTGCTGGTCGAGTTTTTAATAGAATCTAGAACATATAGAAACTGCCATTAAAAAAGGAATAATTAATAGAGCATATAAAATATTGCATGATAACTATAAGAATCAATCAGAAGAGAATAGAAAAGATTGGGAAGAGAGATTGGATAAGCAATTCACAAATAAACAATGGAAAAGTATATGTATGTATCCCAAATATGCAACAAAATCTAGCAGATTTATGATTTTTGCCTGGAAATGTTTACATAGATATTTTTATACCCCAAGTAGACTCCAAAGAATTTTTCCTCAGGCAGACAGCAAATGTTGGAGGTGTGAAGGGGAAGAAAGAGGTAATTGGGAACATATTTTCTGGGATTGCAGTACGTTGGCAGACCTTAAGGATTCCCTGCGAAATGCACTGTCATAGATGCTGGGTGGGCATATTGGTCTGACAAGGTAGATGATTTTTCTGAGCTATGACACCGAATCGGAATTGTCTAGATATGGTAAGGCCTTCTGTGTCTTATAATGGTGGCTGCCAAAAAAACAATTACTAGAAAATGGAAATCAAAATCTAAACCAACTATACAAGAAGTAGTGAATATAGTAACAGAAATAAAACAACCAAAATTGAGATCTTTAGAAAAGGGTAGGAGCAAACTACATAGGAAAAAATGGGAATTGTGGAAACAATACATATAATGAAGGAATGAGGTTTAAAAGGTGGCAGAACTTAAATGAGCTATGCAATGTTTGAGTGAGAAAGATTGGGTAGATAAAAATTGATATATAATGTTTGCAGCTGGGAGTGTGTCAGTATGGGTTGTGATGTAAAATGCTTGCAAGTAGGATTGTGTCAATGTGGTTTGTTTTAGTTTATATAAATGTGTGATTGCCTATGTATTAAGTGATGGTTTAATAAAGATGGTTCTTGTTTTAAAAAAGGAAGAAATTGAATAATTTATGTAATATTCCTTATGTTATATGATATATAGCGGTATATGTGAAGTATAATGTTTATGTTAATATAGTTTGATTACTTTTACATGAATGTAAATTTGCCTATGTCACAAGTGATAATTCAGTAAAGGTGTTTGAAAAAAAAAACAATTACTTGTTCCATTTCCAGGAATTCCCATAATGTTTGACATAAACTTGTCAAGGTGGGCAAAGACTTCTGTCCAAATGTAACCATGCCACATCTTATATCTGCAGCATTTTCCTACATGCAACATATAATAGGGAAATATGTACTAAATAATATCAGTACAACTTTGAGGTGCAAACTTTTTCAGATGGTACCAATGAGGCTTTACATAGACTAAAACACTATAATGTATTAATATAATCCACCATAGGACTATGTAATTACTCACAATAACAGAGAATGTCAAAGTGGAAGGCATCCTGAATCCATTTTCAGAAATGGGTTCTAAATTCTAGCTTCCACATTCTCTATAATCAATCATCAATACCATGAAGCAGGTATATCGGCACTTCACCCACTGCAGTTGTTTTCCTTTTCCCCCCACTGGAATAGCATTTCTTAGTTAAATTAAATTTAAAAAATGTTCCATTTGTGGGGTTTTCTACTCCACTTGCATAGCATATGTTCTTTTAGGGTCTGTATCACATTGTCGAATTTTAAAAGTTCAAACATGATATGTTCGACACCATATGATTGAACTTTTAAAAGTTTGAACATTTCAATAGAGATCTCCATACAGTGGGGAATGGGAAGATTTCCCTTTTATGCACTGTAGTGCGATCTCGGAGTTGGTATATTTAAAGAGCAAGGGTGTGGGGGGTGCACAGGGGCCTAAACTATTCAGGTAAGTTTTTTCTTTGGTTTATTTTTTTTATTACATTTTTGAACTTTTAAAAGTTCGATCATATGGTGTCGACCATATGATGTTTGAACTTTTAAAACTTTGATTATGTAATACAGACATTATAAATTAACCGGATAAGTGAAAAGCTTCTAAGACTGTTTTCAGCTACAACATGCAACATGGGCCACATGCAGACAAACATCAAAGTTAAATACCCCGGAGACCGGAAACAACTTAAGTTCTTCTGACGTTCAAACTTTTAAAACTTCGATTATGTAATTAACCAGATAAGTGAAAAGCTTCTAAGACTGTTTTCAGCTACAACATGCAACATGGGCCACATGCAGACAAACATCAAAGTTAAATACCCTGGAGGCCAGAAACAACTTAAGATCTTCTCTTACATCAGTAGCAAAGAATTATGGTTAATATACTAATAGAATAAAGTAGACAGTCTTGTTTGCTTGTTGGTATAATTCGGTTGGCATCTTCCGTTGATTTCACTGCCCCACCTCCCATTTTATCCCATGTGATGCTTTTCTCTCTTTCCCTTCACTATTCCCTACTCTGCATTAGGCTTCAAAAAAGTCCTGCTACAAAGAGCGTAGAAACACCAAATAGTGGAAAACTCATATTCTAAAAGACTCTTGGGATTTTTTAACCATGTGAATAGTTTCTCTTTTAATCAAGATGTTTTGTTACTATAGCTGTAGTGCATCCTTTCACAGGATTCCTCATGATCAAAAAATGGAGTGGTTTGAAGAAGCATTAATAAAATGTGGGGTTTTAACACAGAGATATTAAAATTTTAAATGGTTTTATGGGGATAGTATAAAATAATAATCTGTGTTATTTCAAGGGGAAATTTTTAAACAAATAGTGGGAGTAGCTATGGGGGCAGCTTGTGTCCCCATTCTTGCTAAACTACTGTTATATATGTGGGAACATACATACATTTTAGAAGCCACCTTTTTAGATTGTGTTACTTATACATTAGATTCCTTGATGATGTATGTATTTTATGCACTGGTAGTAAGGAGGAATTGTCAGATTTTCTAAATTATATGATGAATACCACCCCATTTTTTAAAATTCACATATCAGGTATATGAAAGTGAGTTATAATATCTAGATATAGTTATATAAAAAAAAAAACAAAGTGAGCAACAGAGACATACATCTAGAATTTTTCAAAAAACTACTTTTTCAAACTCATATCTTCACTATACTAGTGACCATCTTCTCCACCAAAACAGGGATATAGTTAAGGGTCAGTTTGTTAGGGCAGCTTGTATGACCTCAGATTATTGGGATTTTTTAAAAGAATGTGTTTTCATTAGAAATGTATTTTTACAGAGAAGGTATCCCAAAAGTTGGTTAGATGAAATAAGTGAAGACATTATTTCTGGTTGGGGACAAGGTTCTTATGATAAAAACAACAGCATTGTGGGATGGTTGGTGCTATTGATACATCATTGATACATCACTGGTACATCATTGATACATCATTGGTACATCATTGATACATCATTGATACATCACTGGTACATCATTGATACATCGTTGATACATCACTGGTACATCATTGGTACATCAGTGGTACATCGTTGATACATCATTGATACATCACTGGTACATCATTGATACATCATTGATACATCGTTGATACATCATTGATACATCATTGATACATCACTGGTACATCACTGGTACATCATTGATACATCATTGATACATCACTGGTACATCATTGGTACATCATTGGTACATCATTGATACATCATTGATACATCATTGATACATCACTGGTGCATCATTGGTACATCACTGGTACATCATTGATACATCATTGATACATCACTGGTACATCACTGGTGCATCATTGATACATCATTGATACATCACTGGTACATCATTGATACATCACTGGTACATCATTGATACATCATTGATACATCACTGGTACATCATTGATACATCATTGATACATCTCTGGTACATCATTGATACATCATTGATACATCACTGGTACATCATTGGTACATCACTGGTACATCATTGATACATCATTGATAAATCACTGGTACATCATTAGTACATCATTGATACATCGTTGATACATCATTGATACATCATTGATACATCACTGGTACATCATTGGTACATCACTGGTACATCATTGATACATCATTGAAACATCACTGGTACATCATTTATACATCATGTACTAACAGAAAATTTTCTCAGGCATCATTTTTGGAGTACAACAGACATATCAAATAGATCAAGTATGTGATTATAAAATACTGGAATATGTTCAAGATGTTACATACAACTATAAAAATCTTTTCTGAACCCCCTTTGATAGCATATAGAAAACTAAGAATTTGAAAGAATTCTATGAGGGGGCAGATACAGGAATCCTAGTAATAACAGATTGTGTTTAGGAACCTATAATTGTGGTGCTTGTAGTTTGTGTTCTTATATTGCAAATATCAACTGTGTTTTTCTTCCCTCCCAAAATAAATTATTATGGGCTTATACATTTTAGGATTGTTCGTTGTAGTGTGATTTATACAGCAACTTGCTCAATATGCAGCTGATGTTATGTGGGAAAAATTGAAAGGCCCTTAAAAAAGCACATATACGAGCACATATATGATATTAATAAAGATGTAGATACCAGCACTTTAGTTAAGCATATTAGGAATTGCCTAAAAGGACATTTTATATTTTTTGTTCTCAAATATATCCCTAGAGACCCAATGGGTGGTTAATGGGAAGACACATTTCAATATAGAGAATTATACTGGCAGTTGTTACTGGAGGTTAATAATGTAACTGGTTTGAACGACCTGATTTCCATAGCCCCAGTTCTGAGATTAAGGGCTGCTAAGCTGTAGTTAAATATTATGGAATCATATATGCAATTTATGGTTTTGAATGTTTATGCTTAATGTTAATTTATGTATTTAAGGGCATTTGGTAATTGATTTCATTATAATAATATTTTGGGGAATTTTGGGGTACATTTTAATTTATGTCATGTTTTATTTTAGACAGCTTCTATGATATAAATTTTTATTTATTGTTCTATATGCATTTTTCATATGTATTTTTATATGTATTTACTTAAAGCACCACATATTTTGAGGTCCTGTACCTTTCAACAACATTCAGTAGAGAAATGGATTAATTTATACTATTTTTGAATGTCCAATCATGGGTCGATTGAATTTGATAAAAATTGGAATTTGGAATGTGACAAAGTAGTTCTGATTAAGTCCATTTAGGATGAAAGTGATTAACTCTATTAATTAAAGTTCTTATTTTGATGCATTTGAGTCCCGAGGTGGTGATTCTAGCAACACTTTAGTGGTTTATATGAGGGTGTTTTATTTTAAGTGGCATTTTCCATTGTTTGATGTTGCTACGCTCACTATGGCAGGACTTTTTTTGAAATATTGGTTGTTTAGTTGGTCTTGTATACATCACTTTTCTTCTTGACTCTGCATTAGGCTCCCAAGACTACCTTATATGTACCTGGCAGACTTAGGTTATAAAGTACTACTGTTAAAGTGGCGGTGCTCATGCATGGTGCTGCTTTACCTGCATTTGCAGTTGCACTGTATTTGTATGATGCTATACAATGCATTACTCCATAATTTAGTGGAGCTTCTATCCCCGGCTTCCAATGAAAATGAGTCTGATCCAGCTAGACAACCCAGTTACAAAATGAAAATAAACAAAAAAATAAATAAAAATAATTCTGCTTTTTTTAACTATACTATATTGTATCGCTGTTTCATGTTGTACATATTTAAATACCGCTTTTCATTCCGTCTTTAACCTCTTCTAGCTTTTGTTTCTATCATCCTCTATGCTGACCTCTTTAACCTGGAAACTATCTCGAAATGCAGCATCATTATTGGTATTTAATTGTATCTTCCACACGTTACTCCATTGTTGTTCTGTGAATGAACTGTCACACTGTTTGAATTGTACAAATAATATACTCTTACTCATACTGGGTCATTGCCATCTATATTTATTTTTTATTTATTTATCCATTGTCGATCAGCTTAGTCTCCCTAGGTTAGGTACCTCTTTTGAGGGGGTACACAAGGTGATATTTATACTTCTAGGGGAAATTTGACCAGAGCACTAGGGAGCATTTCCTATACTCTTTTCAACAAGTACTGTTGGATCTTTTACATCCTCCTGAGCTACCACCAGCTCAGGCAGATGGGGCCTCCATTTAATATCTCTGTTCCCTAGGTCACACCATTATTGTTCTGCAAATGAACTGTCACACCGTTTGAATTATGCAAGTAACAAAGAATAGTAACTATCTGTTGAAACTTGTGAATGCCTAACTGGCCAGAGTCATGTCTGAAAATTGTCTGTGTCCCAGCCCACCAAAATAAATATATTAATATATTGTACTAAATCAAGTGTCTGTCATCAATTACAAAGTTTCAGTGTTTGCATTGTCAAAAAAATCACAAGCCTCTAAACCATTCATCATTTGTTCCTGATGTAACACCAATGATGTAAGAAGAGCAACAGTCTCAGTTTGGGCAAATCGTCTCACATAAGTCGTAGCTAATTAATCAACATATGCATTGGGCTCTCACTTACACTGTAGCAGCCATTTTAGATTGCTGCAGAATACTTGCATATCCATTTTCCTTGTGCTGAAAGGAGAGAAATGGAGGAGAAAAGTAACCTCTGCATACAAGTATACTTTAGATGACTGCATTAAAGTGCAATAGTACATTTGCATTCTAGAGAGAATGGATTTAACTGGTTAACTCTCTTTGAAAGTCACTGACAAATATTCTGACTTTTGCAAAGATACGTTTTATAATTTGGCAAGTTTAATCCATTCAGGAGAAAGTGTTTGAGACAAAAGACTGTCTAATTCCACCACCTGTCAGTAATTTAATGTGTGGCAGACAGGGGTTATATTTGCATGATTTATACCACTGTCACCAATTACTATGTGATGGTCACACTTTTGGAACCAGATATACAAGGATCAATGGATCTTAACAGCATTTGGTAAATATGCACTGCTGCCTTGGGTAATAGCCAGCACCTATCACACCTCAACAGCTTTACAATGTAGAAGTGAACTCAGGCTAAGCTCTCTGCCTTCTACGGTAATTTTACCAATAGTAACTGAAACTTGTCTAAGATTACTTTGTATATAGACACACACACACACACACACACACACACACACACACACACACACACGCACGCACGTGTGCACACACACACACACACACACACACACACACACACACACACACAATATTTTTCAATCACACAGTATTTTTCAGGTGTGTTTAATTACATATTTCTAGTACCAACATCACCTTCTTTATCTTTTTTAACACCTTCATTGAATTATCACTTTTGGCATAGGCACATTTACATTTATATAAAAGTAATCAAACTGTATTGACAAGTTAAAATTAACAAACATTATGCTTCACATATATTGCTATATATCATACAACCTAAGAAACGTTACATAAATTATTCAATTCCTGCCCCTTTTTTTAAACAAGAATCATCTTTATTAAGCCATCACTTATGACATAAGCAATCATACATTTAAATAAATTAAAACAAACCACACAGACACATTCCAGTTGCAAGCATTTTACATCCCAAACCATGCCAACACACTCTTAGTTGCAAACATTATACATCACTTATAATCTACCCAATCATATTCAGTCAAACACTGCATAGCTCATTGAGTCCTGCCTTCTATTAAACCTCATTCTCTTTCCTCCCCGTATGTATTGTTCACACAATTCCCATTTTTTTCCTTTGTAGTTTATAGAAATGCTGTTATCATCTAAACCTTCAAAGCACACCAAAAAATAGTTAACACTTACCTATAATATATGGTAAGTGTATGATACAAACAGTATTAAACAGTCAGTCTTTAAGGGTGGAAACAGCAGTTGAGATTTTACAAGGTCTACGTACCTACCCCTGTAGTAGTAAATAAAGCATCTCCATGATCTCCCACAAGTATTTAAAACACACGTAAAGGTTCTTCCCACCCTTTTCAAGCACTTAATAGTGCTCACTCCCCAAACCGTGCAGGGGTATACATGACAACCCTGGAGTACATTTCCGTCTCTGCATCCATTCATCAAGTCTAGCCTTAAAGGTAACCAGGGTAGTTGTTTGTTGTACTTCTCAGGCTGGAAATACATACAGTTAGGAATATATATCCCTGCAGCGAGTCTTGCTTAATTGTTGGTATAAATTTAGGTCCATATTGCAGGTGTTTGAAGAGACACTGGTTTTGCAAAGAAATAGGAGGTCAAATAGCACTGAGTCTTTCATGGCCTGAAAAGAGATACAAATGGCACCTCAGACCATCCTCAGGGCTACTTAATATAAGGAGAGACACGCTAATCTATAGGATAGTTGATGGGTTTAAGAGCATTAATTTGCATGGTTAAATATTTGTGGGGGTCTTCCAGTTGATTGATATACTTGGATTCGTACATACCAAAGGGTGTCATTGTATCTGTTGAGGAATCTGGTAAGGGAAGAATATAGCAGCATGATAACATCTTTGGATTTTGAAGATGTTCCCTTGAAAGTAACAGTGTCAGATAGAAAGATTCTCTGACTATGGTGGAAACATGATGATTGAATGAGATTATTATCCACATAAGTACCCAAGGATCTTATGACCATACCTGTCTGAGGATGAGTACCATTTATTTATTTATTTTAATTTGTTGATGAAGAAAGTCCAACTAGGACAGAGCCTATTTTCAGCAGTGACCCAGGGAGAAACGCGCTAAACACATGTCTTTGGAATTTATGATATATGATGTAACAGCGGCTTTTATAACAAATGCTACTACTTAGTACTTTTTTTGCTTTTACCTTGAGACTGCTTTTATTATACAAAGATCTCCTGACAATCATATCATTTTGGGTCATCATTATTTTCTGAGCTATGTATTAGTTCCAAAGAAGTGCTAATGTAATACAATGTCTTTTTTATGTCTCTATGTATTTCTTAGTCAGGCAATGCATATTCTGCAATCAAGTCAACATAAATTTCTGCATCTTTATCATGCCTCTCTCCTTTCTGTGTCTGAAACTAGTCAGCTATATCTTCTGTCCTTCATTTATACTACTTAGAGTTGATAGGACTATATTCTCAGGGGACCAGTTTTCGGTTCTGCACTGTTTTTGATTCAAGGGAGTTAAAGGGTGCTTCCAGTAGCTGGTTATCAATGAAAGTAATTTTCAAAGAAATGTATATCAACATAGCTATAGGTGCAGACTAAGCACTTCCTGTTCTTTTGAAAAACATTTCTTTGCTACATCTGACAATGTTGTCATTACATACAATATTGCTTTTGTCTGCCTACTTGCAATCAGCTTGGAAATGCTCCCATTCATGTGAGACTGAAATCAACGTCTAACACTATCGTATACTCATATTCTAGGATATAATATAGCTTCGTACATTAGTACTAGGCTAACTGTCCTTGTGGGGCATTTTAAGCCTAGCAAATCACTCCATGTGAGAATCAAACCCTGCAGCTTGTGTCTGTAAGCTAAACACATTAACCATTATGCCAACCTCCCACCTTAAATAAATTCATAAGTGAGTAGGAGGCTAACTGCCTTTGCAGGCCATTTTAAGCCTAGCCAGTTACCTCATGTAAGAATCAAACCCTACACCTTTTGTCTATAAGGTAAACACCTTAACCATTATGCTAACTTCTCTATAACACCTCCATTTCTAAGCTCAGACTTCATTTTAACTGCATAAATGTTTTAATACCATCTTATTAATGTAAACTGAATACCCATTTTAATTCTGTTATTGGTGTTGCTATTGCACTGAAGTCTTGAATGAATACTGAGCTATAGTTTGAAATGTATAGCAGGTTTCTTATTTGTTTTACATTATTTGATGTTGATATATAATTTCACTTAGATCATGAGATATTTCATTGACTGAAAATATGAAATCAAAGAACTCTTTTACAGATTTGTTATGTTTACACTTTTGTTTGTTCAGCTCTTCTTTCTTTAATAGTTTTCAGTACTTTTCTCAGGATATCTTCAGGGTAATTTTAATTTCTGAAACATAATTATTTATTTTAATTTTTATTCATTATCCCTCAGATAACTTGTTACATTATATATTATGATATCCTCTATGATGACTTTATTCCAAAGATAATTCTTTCCTGCACTGTAAACCATACAGGAACCAAAAATGGTGGAATGATTCTACTTTCTGGCTGTATTTAAAATTGGGATGACCTAATTTTAAATCAGCTTTGGTGGATTTTTTAGCTCCATTATGTTTACTTGTGATGTCATCCACTGCAGGAGTCAGATGATTACCTAACAAGTGTAACTCATTGCGAGTAATGTTCCTGATTTTGAGACTTATTTCCATGGTCCTCGCTGTTCCACAATGAAAGGGTCTGTCACACATTCGGTGTTAAGAATTTTTGTACCTCATATCCATGGTAAATAATACTGAATAATATTAATTCATTAACAGCTTATTTTATAAGTATAAAGTAACACTTTTTAAACATCCTGTGAGCTTCCTAGTTGAAGTTGTTACTAAGCCATTTGTACCACGTTCCACATTTTGACCATTTATTCCACATTATTGGAATAAGAGTTCCACATTTTGGGATGGAAGGTGGAGAGTTATGGGCAGATGACTTGCGGTCCATATGTTCCTGTTTGTTTCTCTTGCACCTGTTCACATTCTTACTTCATCTAATTTATTTGGCTTTGGAGAATAATAATAATATAATAACAGGTGAAACTTAGAGCAGTGGCCCTGTTAACAGGTGAAAAGTACAGTTGTGTACCTACCATAAATGTAGATGTTCGAGTGTATTCACTGTTGCAGTCATTACACTTGGGTTATCTTGCTGGCAGGCTACCCTCAGTCGGCCTGAATTCCAAAGTCTAGGTCCGGCGTCGGTTGCTGTCGCCTCTTCCCTGATGTCAGTGCTCCAGGGGTATAAAAGATGCAGCCGATGCCATTTTCTTCAGTTTGTCTTGCCCCAGATGTCAGGTGCCCCAAAAATGGTAGGCTAAATTATGCCAATAAGCATGCATGCACAAAAAACAACTTTTCCTTCATCTACAAGCAAATACACCACATATGTTGTATAGAATAGAGAAGTACAGATATATCCCAGCAAAGAAAGGGGGCATGGAGGGAGGGTAACCTGGACTGCAACAGTGAATACACTCGAACATCTACATTTATTGGAGGTACACAACTGTACTATGTTCATCGTGTTTCACTGTTGCAGTCATTACAATTGGGTTGAATCCCTAAGCTAAGGTTGGGAGGCTGGTGCTAAATAGGATTAGGAGAGGCTATTAGGCCCTGCAGAACTGCAGTGGCAAAGCCTGCCCTGGATTTAGAGTAGAGAGGTAAGTGATAGTGCTTTGTAAAAGTATGCACTGAACTCCAAGTTGCAGCCTCTAAGATGTCTTTGGTTGGTACTCCTCTGAGGAAGGCTGCTAAAGTGGCTGCTGCTCCAGTTGAATGTGGCCTAATGTCCTTAGGCACTGATTTGCCATGATGTGAATAGCAGAAACGAATACAGTGGCCTATCCACTTTGAAATAGTCTGCTTTGAGATAGGCCTTCCTTGTGATGCTGCTGCATATGACACTAGAAGTTGTTCAGTCTTTCTGATAGCTTTGGTTCTGTCCAAGTAGAAGCACAGCTGTCAGTAAATGTCCAAAGAATGCAGAATTCTCTCACCCTTATTCTGTGGATTTGGATAAAAGGTAGGCAAATTAATTGTTTGGTTAAGGGCTACACTGGAGACTACCTTAGGCATAAATGTAGGGTTTGTTCTCAGAGAAAACCTATCAGGATGGAAAATGATAAAGGGTTCCACAGCCATGAGTGCCTGTAACTCTGAGACTCACCTAGCGGAGGTTATTGCTAGGAGCAGAGCTGTTTTCCAGGATAAGAATTTTATATCAGCTGCTGAGGCTGGCTCAAATGGAGGCAGTGTAAGTTTTTCCAAGACATAGTTTAGGTCCCATGCAGGTATTAGTGCTCTCCTAGGGGGTCTTATGTTTTTGGCCCCTCTGAGGTACCTAAGTAATGGATAAGAAAAAATAGGTGGTTCTGTATTGCAATGAGCTGAAATGGCAGAGGCATAAATTTTAATTGATGAAAAAGAAAGGCCCTTCTCCAGCATCTCAGTTAAGTATTGCAAAATCTGAGGAATATTTGGAACAGTCGTATCAAAACCTTGTGCCTGGTACCAAGCACAGAATCTCTTCCATTTTTCTGCATAAGATTTTCTGGTGCTAGGCCTCCTGGCCTCCAAAATAACATCCATCACTGCTTTAGAGAGAGGTGTGTCTTGAGAGGCTACATTATCCGCCATGCTGCCAGGTTTAAGGTCTTGAGTTGGCTGTGCAGTATCTGACTGCCTTGTTGAGTCAATAAGTGAGGGATTTCAGGCAATGTCCAAGGTGGGCATTGAGACATGCTCTTTAGGATTGGGTAACAGTGCTGGCGGGGCCAGTCTGGGGCAATCAGTATCATTTTTGGCTTCTCTTGTCTGACCTTGAGGAGTACCTTGGGGAGGAGAGGCAGAGGAGGAAAAGCATATACTGTTAGATTTTTCCAGCTGAAGGATAGAGCATCCACATTCCATGCTTGCTTGTGATAAGTCCTTGTGCAGAATCTCTGTAGTTGGTGATTGTGAGGGGAGGCAAAGAGGTCTATGTCCGGGCATCCCCAGTTCCTTGTTATCATGCTGAAGACTTGTGGATCCAATTTCCACTCGTGGGGATCCATTAGGTTTCTGCTTAGTTCGTCTGCCAGAGTATTTGTCCTTCCTGGCAGGAATTGTGCTTGCAGATGTACTTGGTAAGTCAATGCTGTATCCCACAAGTTCATGGCTAGCCTGCAGAAGGGGTAGGAATGCGTGCCTCCCTGCTTGTTTATGTACCACATTACTGTAGTATTGTCCGTCTTTATTAGCAGTTGTCCTGGCTGAAGAAGATCCTTGAAGGCTGTCAGGGCATTCTGAACAGCTAGCATCTCTTTTTGATTGATATGTAGATGCATATGACTTGCTGACCATGTGCCCTGAATACATCTTCCTGCCATATGGGCTCCCCAGGCATAATCTGATGCATCTGTTGTCAATGTCTGCTTGGCTGTGGGTAAGTTGAATGGCTGTCCCGTGTTGTGGTGACAGGCTTTTGTCCACCATTGAAACTCCTGTTGCAGGCAGGGAATGAGGGTAATTATTGTTTCCAGGCTGTGGCAATGTTGAGTCCAAACACTTTTTAGATACCATTGAAGTTTCCTCATATGCAGTCTTGCATATGGAATTAGCAGAATGCAGGATGCCATGAAACCCAAAGCCTGCAGGATTTTTCTTGCAGATAAGTGGGTCTTTGTTGCCAACATTTTGAAATAAGTAGTCAGTTGTTTGTGCTTGTCTGGCATGAGATAAGCCATCTGGGCAGTTGTATTTAAGCTTGCACCCAGGAATATTATTGCTTGAGAGGGTATGAGTTTTGATTTCTTTTCGTTTACTGTATACCCTAGACTTGTTAGCAATCTCTTTAAAAATGCCAGATGCTGTAGAAGAATGTCTTTGTTCTCTGCTTGTATAAGGCAGTCATCCAAGTAAGGATATATTTGTATTCCTCTTTGTCTGCAAAATGCAATTACTGGTGCCAGGCACTTTGTGAAGACCCTGGGCACAGTAAATAAGCCAAAGGGCAGTGCAGAGAATTGGTAGTGCATTGAGCCAGCTTTGAATCTGAGGTATTTTCTGCATGTTTGTCTGATTGGGACATGCAGGTATGCCTCTTTTAGATCTAAGGTCACAAGCCAAGCCTTCTTGCCCAACATGGGCAGAAGCTGCTGTAGAGTCAACATTTTGAATTTTGGAATATCCAGATATGTGTTTAGAATAGATAGGTCCAGAATTGGTCTCCAGGCTTTGTCCTTTCTGGGTACCCAGAACAGTCTTGAATAGAATCCTTGTCCCTGCTCTTGCTCTGGCACTTGTTGAATGGCCCTCATGTCCATGAGGGATGAAACTTGCTTTTGTCCCTCTGCCCATTGATTGTGTGGCAGGTCTGGTATACCGTTTAGCTTTGGCAGGGTGTGAAAGTGGAACCTGTAGCCTTGTAAACTATATTCAGAACCTATTTGTCCTGGGTGATCATTTGCCAATTTTGTGAAAAAAGTGCTAGTTTTCCCCCCAAAGGGGCTGCCAAAAGGTAAGTGCTTGGTGCTGGAAGTGGAAAGTCATTGAAACTGTTTCCTGTATGGCTGTGATTTTTCCTCTCCGCTCTTGGAGGTGGAAGCACCCCATTGTTTAGGCTTGTATGAACCTTGGGGCTGTGATCTGCCTCTGGGGCATCTGTATCTGCCCCTTTGTGGTCTATCTGACACTGGAAAGGACCAATTCTTTGTAGGCCAGTTCCTGCTAAATCTGGGGGGCTGTACCTGCAAGAAATCCTTGACTGTTTGCATAGATTTAGCTTTGTCCTCCATTTTCTTCAATGCCTCTTCTGCTTTAACATCAAACAAAGTATCATGCTGTAAAGGAGCATCTAATATTTTTGCTTTAACATGATCAGGCAGATTTTGTTCTTTTAACCAAGCATGCCTCCTAATGACAGAACCTGCAACAGCGGCCCTGCAGGAGGCCTCAATAGAATCAAAACCACATTGCAAAGTATGCTTTCCAACTTGTTCAGCTGCATTCAATAAATCCTTCATTTCTTATTGTCTGCACATTCTGTATTTGCTGACATTTTCTGTTTAAGCAAAGACATAAGATATTGTTGATACTTAAGCATATGGAATTGGCAATTTAAGGCTCTTACCACCAAGGTAGCAGAGGTATAAATCTTTTTGTCCCATCTGTCTAGCACCCTAGAATCCCAGTCAGAGGGGATAGGGTTTTTTGCAGTAGAAGCCTTGACCCCCTTGGGACCCTGAGAGATGGTTTCTGGGTCAGCTGCAGGGTTCTTATAGAGAAATGTATGTGACTCAGGAACTCTATAGTATCTGTCTGGTTTAACAGGGGCTGGTGGTAAAGAGTCTGGAGAAAGACTAGACTCTGAAAATACATAATCTACAATGTCTAAAACAGGCGGGATAGCAAGGGGCCTGTGCTGGGGTAATAAAAGGAAGTCTCAGAGCCTTTTCTTGGATTCTGAGTAATCTTGGCTCTCCCAGTGGAAATGCTCCCTCATAGTATGCAGAGTTTCCCCAAAAGAATAATCTTCAGGAGGAGAAGTTGAAGGTATAGATTCTTCAGCATCAGAATCCTCATAGGGAGGAATAGAGTAATCCTGTTCAGAGGAGGAATCAGAGGAAATGGAAACCTGGTCTGAAGATTCATATTCTAACTCTTGCCTAGGCCTCTTATCAGGAGGGGGATGAGATCCCCTGATCAAAGTAATAAGGTCTTCGGCCATTTTGAGCATCTGTTTTTTTAGGCATGGAGGCCTGTCCAGGTGAATGCTGTACTTGTTTCTTTGTCTTTAGAGCTGCTTTAGTCTTTGTCTTTGTAGATGAAGTAGGTTTCACATATAACTGTGTAGGCCTGAAAACACCCTCAGAAGCCGATGCCTGCTCAATGGCTCCGGACCCATCTGAGGGAAAAGTTTCCGAGTGTCCAATACCTTGAGTATCCAGAGGCCTAGTCGGCTCCACGTGGGAGTTGGAAGCGGCCTGTGGCTCTGAGGTAGCGGGTGTCAGGGGCTGAGAAAGTGCCTCACCGAGAACCGGAGAACCGGCGACAGGCCTAGAAGAAGCCTCGTCGTCAGTTATGGATCTTGGATGCCTGTCCTTCTCTTTTTCTTTATGTTTTTTTATATACTCCAGTAGTCAGCTGATCCGACGGCATTATATAGTTAAAACTTCTGCCAAAGTAATGGAATGCAAAATCATACCGACGCTTAATAGTGCGTTGGTTAAATCTAGCACAAAACCGACAACTAGCAACGTTATGGTCAGGGCCTAGGCAAGGAATACAGTAAGAATGAAAATCCTTATGAGGTATTTGCTTCCCACAAGAAATACAGTTATTAACTTTTTCTGACATCGGTCTGGAGCAAGAAAAAAGTTTCCCCAACAGGGTACTTAGCTTTAATGAAGACTTCGGATCTGAAATTCGTATTTGAAAAACTCAGGAGTCGGCCGACCGGCACTTGCGAACTGCTTTTGCTTCGGGCACCACATGGCAAGAAAGACTGAAGAAAATGGCATTGGCTGCATCTTTTATACTCCTGGTGCACTGACGTCAGGGAAGAGGAGACAGCAACTGACGCCGGACCTAGACTTTGGAATTCAGGCCGACTGAGGGTAGTCTGCCAGCAGGATAACCCAATTGTAATGACTGCAACAGTGAAACACGATGAACATCCTATAGCCTTGGCCCAATTAACAGGTGAAATCTATAGCCTTGACCAAGTTAACAGGTGAAATCTATAGCAGTGGCCCTGTTACTTTTTCAATAATGTCTGTTTTCACTAAATTTGTAATTCCTCTCAAACAAAATGACATTCTTATGCGTTGATGAAATACTGGCTATACATTTGTATCTATGCGTATTGATATTTAATAGCTCTTTAATTTTCCTGTTTTTCTTTTAATAAATCATTGTACCCATTTAAAAAGCAGCCAGGCTTGTTGCTGTAGCTTTTATTGCTGCTAATACAATTCAATTTTTGCATCATCATAAGTGACTGTGACGATGATTAACTCAGAAAAGATTCCTTCCAGAATTGAAAAGTTGATTTTGTTTTTTTTTCCCCATATTTACTTTTATATCTGCCTCAACAGAACCTTTAATTAGAAATGGTATATCTAAGATTAAAGCATCCATTTCAGCTCTGCCTTTTGTTGCATTGTTTGTGCTTTAAAACTTTTCAGAGATGTCACTGCACATTATATTTGGGCATCACAGTGATGTAGTAGATAGTGTTATCACCTCCCTGTAAGAGGTTTCTTGGTTTGATTCTTGGCTGGCGTGCCCTCCCTGTGGTCACATGGGTTTCCTCTGGGTTCTTCGGTTTCTTCCCACATTCAGAAGACATGCAGTAGGTGGACTGGATGCTATAAACTGGCCATAGGTGTAAGTGTGTGTGGTGTGCAAGAACTAATGTGGCAGGGCTGGCCACCCGGTGGTGTAAACCTTGGATCTGTATGATTGTCACTGCTGAAGTGACACCCCGACACCATGAACAAAAATGGGAAAAGGGGTTGTGGCTGGATAGACTGGGTGTTATATTTATCTATGCACAGCAATCTATTAGGATATTCACTCTTTTGTTCATGATTTTTTAAAGTTGTTTCTGCTCTCATACTATTGGCATGTCTTTGTATTGTACATATGTCTGCATGTTTTACCTTCTCACCATTAATGTTATCTGATGTCGTATACATATGATTTTCTGTATCATCTCTTCATAGGTTCATAGGTAAGTACTAAGCTAGCTGCCCTCGCTGGCCATTTTAAGCCTAGTGAGTTTAACTTTTTGTGCTCGAATTAACCTATCCCACCTGGTTAGAGACTGGTCTTACCTATCCCATGTTTGATAATTATTATACTACTCCCAATGAGAATAACTGGGATCATAGCATAGATAATTTGAGGGGACCCATGCATAGGAGCTGCTTAGGTTCATTAGTAATACAGGGAGCAATCCTGGGGTGAATGTTCTGTTTCTGGCTGTGGATGAATTTTGTTGTATGTGGATGGGGAGCCTGTTTCAGAGTAGTGGCATCTGCCTCTAGATATAACTGTCCCTCCAAACTATTCTATTAATGCTGCAGAGGTGGTTTGATCCCCAAACTGAGTGCTTCTGATGCAATTTGACTTGCTGATGTGCATTAAATCCATCGGTACTGGGTCAGAGGATGTCTTGTATATCAGACACAGGTTAGATCTTAGCAGTCTGTAGGATGTCAAGTATAGTGACTGGGTTTTGGGCTGGTCCATGTAGAATATGTTGTTCAGGTCTTGTATCATTTTAGTGAGGTGTCTCTGTGGGTGTTCCAGTTGTTACATGTGTCTGGACAAATACATGCCAAAGGGGTCAGTATTTAATGAATAACCTAATGAGGGTCGAGTAAAGGGGGACAATGACATCCCTAGATCTAGACACAATTTATAAGTTGTGCAATATAGAAGGACTTTGTTGGACATATGGTCAAAAGTTAAGTCACTGTCCACATAAGTTTCCAAATCTCAAACAACTGGGTCAACTCTCAGGGGTGTATTGTCAATGTGGTAGTTCCCTGGGGTAGATGACTTCCCAAAGGATTCAATAATGCATTTTTTGGTATTGCCTTATGCTATTGCTGTTACACTGAAAGTTTTACATACACTGGAAAAATGGTTTAATTTATTTCATTCTACATACATATTTTTCTTAGCTGAATATGGTCCTTTGTGTGAGAATTGTCAGTCACAGTAACTATACAATGATCACTACCATTTTTAACTCATTTTCTTTTGTTTACTTCTTATTCTCAGACATGTCTTTGCTACTTTCTGATTATTCGTTTTTATGTTACAACCTTCTGTCTTCTTGTAATTCTGAAACCACTAGCTATCTGGCAAAACTGAGGACATCTTCTGTTAAGTTTGACTTCAACAATGCCTTTCTCCTAACTTTTTGAACTGCAATTCTGAATATTTTATATTTCTAACACTTTGTCACTGTTGGAGAATCAGTTTTTAGAAGAGACCCTGTCTTGTGTACCAATTCTGTGCTATTTCTTGTTCTTTGTTGATGCATTTCTGAACATACATATCTCTAATTCTCCATTTTCTTGGCTAAATATGCTTGTACAGTTTTCTTGCACATCTGCAAGTTACTCACTGATATCTGACATGGAATCATACTGTATCTTAATATTGCCTCTATAATTATGTTTAATGCAGTTACATAATTGCTAAACCTTGCAGCCCAGCTTTTCTGCAGTTACCCTAAGCTGCACATATCAGAGTCACAGTCAAAAATAGGTATGCTTGAAACCATAGCAGCATGTTTTTTGTTGTAATATTTTGCCCAACATTTTTTTTTTGTTTGTTTATTGATTTATTTATTTATTTTTCTGTGTCTTATAACCTCCCCTGGCTTTGAATTTATTAACTGCACTTAACTTGTTTTGCAGCATTTGTTTGTAGCTTAGTTATTTGGTTGTTGGTTTTGTCTTTACAATAACAAACGTAATCAAACATTAAACAGTTTAATCTGAATGAATCATTTTTCCTATCCCCACCAGTTTCATGCTGTCACATCTAAAGATCAGTTTTCTTCTTTTTCTCTGCTAACAAGATGCGGCTTATATGCTGCACAAAAGACATAGCAAGGAAACACTAAAAACATACAAGAAGCAGTTTGACAGACATGCTTTTTATTAACATAATATAAAGGATTATGATGGGTGTCTAACTGTAACCATATTATTATATATTCGAAACATGGATGCAAAGAAATTCACCTCAAGAGCAAGGTCCATGTACTAGTAGTTACAAAAAAAGGAAAAAAAACTTTCTAAGCCATAAAGCACTTAGCAAGTTCTGACAAACAGACAGCATCACACATCGTAGGTCAGGGTGAGATTCTGAGACAAAGTCAGGTACAGATCACTGATATAGGCAGCAAGCAGAAATGAACCTGTTTTAAATTCTGCCATTGCTATTTGCTGGCCAGCGTCTCAGTTCAAAGTGCCTAGCGTGGGAACCAATCTCAACAGCACTTGGGGGGGTGCATAACAATTGTTGAGATCAGGACTCGTACTACAGAAGCACTTATCTAGTTGGTCTTTTTCAAGATATTGGAGCACGATCACAGCTCTCTATGTACTGCATCATCGTAATACTCATAATAATAATAACAATAATAAATGTTTAGGCAGTAATAGAGTTAAAAATGCATCACTTGTGCGTGCTCCGCAGAGCTGGGTGGTTACACTGGATTTTAAAATCTGCCTTTTCATTTATTTATTTACTTACTTCATTGCTTAGGGATAAGTAATTAGGTGCAAGGACACTTTTCAGCCGCAATCAAGGCACAAGGCATAAATACATATGAAAGTGAACGCAATATAAATACAGTTCCATTCAGAGTATATACATAAACTGCAGTGTAAGTTTATTCAGTTCAAATGTAAAGATCAACATGCAGGCAAATACGCAGTCTAACCGTAAACACATAAGTATGTGTAAATGAATAAGCATACGCACAAAAGACTGCACAGACTCCAAGAATAATCAAGACTACATTAGTTAGTCAAAGAAGAATATACATTTCCATGAGACTCTAGCAGGAAGTCTGTTGAAGGCACTCATATTAGATCAGTCAGAAGTTAGTTCTATGTCCAACCATCAGCCATACCTCCAAAGCAGACACCCAAGCAACCTCCACCCTCTAACACAAACCATGAAACACATACTTCACAAAACCAGTGTGCCACGCAATCACAGGCCTTAAGGCAAAATAACATACCTAACACACTAGTAATAGGTGACTCTATAGTCAAGCACACTTGACGTCCCACTCACTAGACTGAACAAGGAGAAGGTTACTGTTAGCTGCCTGTCGGGTTCCAGGATCCGCTACATAACACAAGCACTCAGGTCACTCCAGAACAAGTACAAATATGACTATGTCATTGTCCATGTTGGTGTGAATGACCTGTGCCTTACCTCCCTGAACTACATGAAAAGAGACATGGAAGAGCTCTCTGATCATGTAGCCCAGGCCGGTATGACCCTGACCTTGAGTAGCATCCTGCCCTCACCAAGAATGATACCACGGTTTAAAGGAAAGATTATCAATTTCAACAACTGGCTAAGCTTCTGGTGTCATTCAAAGGGGATCCAGTTTCTGTCAGCTTGGGATGACATGCTTGACAAGCCATGCTGCTTCGCTAGAGATGGCTTGCACCTGTCACCCTTAGGCTTTCGAATACTGGCCAAGGCTCTTGCCACCCCCATAGTGCCTTTTTTAGGCAAGGCTCAAAAGACAAACCCACCGCCATAAATAGCACAAGTAACAAAAAACTGAGGGTAATGCTGCTCAATGTCAGAGGTCTAAACCTCAAAATGCACGCACTCGAGGCACTCCTCAGTATGGAGAAAATCAATATGTGCAGCAACAGTAACCTGGTTTAAGGATCCACAGAGCACGCCAGCACTACCAGGCTACAACTCATACCATACATTTCGGCCACAAAACCCAGTCTGAAATACAAAAGGCAGGGGTGTATCCATATTCATCAAGGATATCCACACCTCCAGGTTAGTGGCACAGCACGATGCTTCAGAGATCATCCACGTACAACTAACAATGGGCAAAACTGCAATTCAAATTGTAGCTTGCTACAGATCACCCACCATGTCCCAGGACCCCCATTCCACATTTCTGAAAACACTGGGAAACATAAAGGTCCAATCAAACATCCTGATATTGGGTGATTTCAATTGCCCAAACATTAACTGGGAGAACTACTCAAGTACTAACTCCCTTGCCCAACATTTCCTTGAATTTATAAACTCAAACACCTTGGATCAACTAGTCAACACCCCCACCAGAGGTGACAACATATTGGACCTGGTCATCACCAACATGGGCGACCGGTGTTCCACACCAGAGGTCAACCCCACTCGCTGGTTAGATCTGACCATAAACTAATCACTCTGGATATCCACATTCCTCCCCCACCACCGGTCAAAGAAACCACTGTGAAAAACTTTTCAAAAGCAAACTTCACGTTACTTAAGACTGAGGTGGAAAGTTTCAAAGCCTCCATGCTAAAGGATAACACTGCCCAAGCTGCAAAATCCTTTACTAATGCAGTCTACAGGCACCTACAAGAATGCATGGCTCTTGCTATCCAAACCAAAACCAAGACTCACTCTTCCAAGAAAAGGAAACCAGTCTGGTGGACCCCTGCCATAAACAAGCTATACAATAGAAGGAGGAAACTAGTACAGAAAAGAGTAAAATCCCAAGAAGGTAAGACATCCCTGATCAGTATCAGCAAGAAACTATGATCCCTCAAAAAAAAACATCCAAGGCTAGCTTCGAAAGAAAAATTGCCAAGGACTTCAAAGATAACCACAAGGCATTCTTTAGCTATGTCAACTATCTAAGTGGCAATTCTCAGATCTGCTCGGAGTTAGTGCAGAATGGCACAAAATACACTGAACCGACTGATATCGCCAACATCCTGGCAGACAGGTTCAGTGCAAACTTCACCCCCATCTCACCCCCAAAAGGGCCCATAACCATACCAGAAGAATGAAGTGCCCCTGAAATCACAGACACTCAGGTTAAAACAGCCCTCTCCAAAGCCAAAAACACAGCATCAATGGGACCAGACGGTGTCCCAGGCTGCGTCCTACATGAGCTCAAAGATGAACTAACCCCTCACCTAAACACACTGTTCAAACTCAGCCTCTCCACGGGCTACGAGCCCATAGAGTGGCACACAGCAACAGTTATTCCACCCCACAAAGGTGGAGCCACAACAGACCCCGGGAACTATCACCTTATAAGCCTGACTAGCTTGGTCTGCAAGGCTATGGAGTGCATCATCATGGATCTCATTAACAGAGACATTGGGAACCAGCAAGCACTGGACCCTATCCAGTTCAGCTTTGTCAAGGGCTGATCATGCCTCCTAAACCTGGTGGACTTCTTTGAAACAGTTACCAAGGCTATAGA